>NC_141898.1:10216968-10524173 GCF_030686135.1 Camelina sativa | reverse complement strand
GATTTTCATTTGCAGTTGGGTGGCAAGCTCATTAGATTTCGACAAGGATTATGCCGCCAGTATGTTTGAGACAACCATAAGGTTCATTTAACAGGTTTACCATGTTGTTTTCTTTCCTGTACTAAGAAGAGGCATCTTGTTTAGGTTATTTGTTGTGTGGTGTTGACAGTGTATGTGGAATGGAAGTATAGAATCTGCGCTTATAGTTTTTATCTTTGTTGGCTTTCAGAGTGGTAGGAGGGCTTCTCAGTGCTTATGATCTTTCTGGGGATAAGATTTTCCTCGCAAAGGCTACTGATATTGCAGACAGATTATTGCCTGCATGGGACACTCAGTCGGGTATACCATATAATATTATCAACCTGAGACATGGAAATGCTCATAATCCTACATGGGCGGGGGTAAGTCCTAGTCGTTTAATGCCTATCTGTCATATTTCTTGTCAACCCATTTAAAGTCTTATGCATTGGATGCTTACTTAGTGAATATATATTTCCTCTTCTTGTCTTGCGAATTTTTGTATGCCTGGGAGCTATTTAGAGATAGTGGCCACAAGCTCCGTCAACAGAAGATGACTTTGTTGTCTGTTGATCTCTCTAACATGTTTCTAAAGTAAATTCCTAGTAGGCCAATAAAACTTTGAGATTTATAAGTTCCAATCACTTTCCTAGATGTTTCAGCACTCGCCAGGAACAAACTGTTCTGCTTTTCAAGTTATGTGACAATTAGCATTCTGTTTGCATGTAGACTGTTTTAGAGTTTTAGCTGTAAATATCATGATGAACGTAAAGCTTCTTCATTTGCTAGGTATTGATTCACTAGCAAGCTCATGTTTAATGTTTAATGTTTATGGAATGGATACCATCTGATCTATTTACGTGTGTTCAATTAAGTACATGTGGTCTTTCGGTTTAGTTGATTGCTTCCTTCTCTCTTGTACTAGAGAGACAGTATTCTTGCAGATTCTGGTACTGAACAACTCGAGTTTATTGCCCTATCCCAGAGGACGGGGGACCCCAAATATCAGCAAAAGGTGCATTTCTCCATAACTTGTAGCACGAATGACTTATACTACATATCCATCTGCTTAAGAGATAGTTATAATTTTCAATGAACAGGATTACATATTTCTTAGCTTATTCTATATATTTGTATTATATCTTACTTAGGTATTAAAGTTGCCCATAGGTCAGGAATCGGGGTACATATTGTCTAATTCATAGGAAATAAATTGCAACTCAATGGTCGACCTGTTTGTAACTCGTGTCTCAGGTAGAAAAGGTTATTTCAGTGCTAAATAAGAACTTCCCTGATGATGGTCTACTTCCAATCTATATAAATCCCGATACAGCTCAACCATCGTACTCCACCACGACATTTGGTGCCATGGGAGACAGGTATTTTCCAACTTGATTGTATTTTATACTGCTGCTCGTCTGATCCCTTCTGGTTTGGCTTTGGTTTGATAAGTGACGGTGTGACTGCTAATTTTTCATACAGCTTTTATGAATATTTGCTCAAAGTTTGGGTGTTTGGGAACAAAACTTCAGCAGTAAAACACTATAGGTAAGTTTAATTCTAGTCTATTGAGTATATATATGTATGTATTTCTTATAAATCAAATGGTAAACGTAACACTGGAACATTTGAAAACTGATTAAATTCACTCAGCTAATTTCACCCAGCTTCCATCACTTTTGTCTTTCTGCTTGATATCTGCTTCTGTTCTTTGCTGGTCTTGTAGTTTCTACATCTTTTAGCCAAACAATAATAATTAGTACTGTTATGGATTGAAATCTTTGCATCAGAGATATGTGGGAGAAATCAATGAATGGTCTGCTTAGCTTAGTTAAGAAATCAACACCTTCTCATTTACATATATCTGTGAGAAGAGTGGAAATTCTTTGATCGATAAGGTAAGCCCGTCTAATCAATGTTTCCATTGTGATATGTGAAAATTAATTTGCCTGGTATCTCCAGTCTTATGTTCTGTCTCATCTTATATTCAGATGGATGAATTGGCATGCTTTGCTCCCGGAATGTTGGCTTTAGGAGCATCTGAGTATAGTGATCCTGCTGAAGGAAAGAAGTTTCTCTCACTCGCTGAAGAGGTAAGTAAACTTATGGCTTGAATTATCTTTGATCATAGCCTCATAGGTGCTTCAGATCGTTCCGAACTTTCTGCTTTTAAGCTGTTAAACTGATTTAGGCTGTTGGAGCTATATAGCCTTGATTGATATTTTCTCACGTATCTGCAGCTTGCATGGACATGCTATAATTTTTACCAATCAACACCAACAAAACTGGCTGGGGAGAATTATTTCTTCAACTCTGGGAATGTATGTCATTTGTCATTTTCTTTGTCTTTCCCAAAAACATTGTTTATTTTATGTGTAATTTGTTGTTTAGTCTACAATCCACAAAAATGATGATGATTCAGGACATGAGTGTTGGAACATCGTGGAACATCTTGAGACCAGAAACTGTTGAATCACTGTTTTACCTCTGGCGGTTAACTGGCAACAAGACATATCAAGAGTGGGGATGGAATATATTTGAAGCGTTTGAGAAGAACTCGCGTATAGAGTCTGGATATGTCGGTTTGAAGGATGTAAGTTTTCCTTAAGACTCCTAATTAGATCCTGGAACTGTTAAAACTTTGATGAATTGAATTATACCATTCCACCATCCACACCATCCGATGGTAGATTCTAATTTTCTTTCAATCATTTCCAGGTTAATACAGGCGTTAAGGACAACAAGATGCAAAGTTTCTTCCTTGCTGAGACGCTCAAGTATCTATATCTCCTCTTCTCGCCCACAACAGTCATTCCTTTGGACGAGTGGGTATTCAACACAGAAGCTCATCCACTTAAGATTAATAAGTCCCAAAACAACCAGGTAAATCTCAAACAATCCAACCGCGTGCTGCAACGAAAACCGGCATTTAGAATACGCCAGAGGAATTACGGTCGGATAACAAAGAAGTAAAAACTCCCTGGAGAAGTCAGTCACATTGTGAATCTTTGGAACCAGCATTTGTGATTGCGTAGGAGAGGGGCTCTATGGATATATATATTAACTGAGTAATGTAATTTAAGCTCGGCTATTCAAAAAGACCCTTTTACTTAAGAAACCATTTTTTTTTGAAAAATTTCAAGATAGACACTTTTGTTGTACAAGTTTGAACCAGAAAACCCAACACAGGTTTACAACAGTTTACAACAACCTTGTGTTTTTGTATCCTTAGTCACAAAATTAAAGAGTATTATTTATTTTATTTTTTTATATATTATTGGTTAACGTATATGAAAAAGACTGAAGTAATGAAGAAGAAATGTAATGGAAGCAACCAAGAAAAGAAAGAAGAAGAAGCAATTTGCAAATTGCAATGAATGAGACCAAGTCTCTGAAAAGACTCAAGTGTTGACTAAATCTCCACGTCACACCAAAAAGAAGAAGAATGACATGGCGGCTACTCTAAATATGACCACAGATTCTCACCAGCCTCAAAAAAGACCTCACGACACGTTGGTTTTTGAATTCTACAAACACCATACATTTCATTTCCCAATTTGCTATAATAAATTTTATAAAAAAAATCTGAGTCGTGTAAATGTTCTCTGGTGTGAACTTTAGGTGGTGAAGAGACCACTCTCATCAACCATGAACCATACATAAAAACTCCACCGCTCTTCTCTCCCCCAATCATTTTACACATCTTCTTCCTTATATCTCTCTTCCCATATCATTCCCCATTCCTACCTGTGATCTGAGTCATTGAGAAGGAAGATGGTGAGCTATTGCGAGCTTTGTAATGCCGAAGCTGATCTCCACTGCGCAGCGGACTCTGCTTTCCTCTGCCGTTCTTGCGACGCCAAGTTCCACGCCTCAAATTTCCTCTTCGCTCGCCATTTCCGCCGCGTCATCTGCCCAACTTGCAAATCCCTCACTCGAGACTTCGTCTCTGGTCCTCTCCTCCCTTGGCCTCCACGAACATCTTGCTGCTCTGAAACATCCTCTTCGTCGTCTTGCTGCTCTTCTCTCGACCGTGTCTCAACCTCCGAGCTATCTTCGACGACGGGTAGCGTAAACCGAGAAGCGCGTGGAAGGGAAGAAAGAGTGAAGAAGGCTAAGAAGGCCGGTGTTGCGGTTACGGTCGCGGATGGTGTTTTTGTGAAGTGGTGCGATAAGTTAGGACTAAACAGAGATTTAACAAACGCCGTCGTTTCGTATGCGTCGCTCGCTTTGGCTGTGGAGAAGAGGCCGAGGCCGAGGCCGAGAGCGAGAGCGACGAATAGATTGATCTTAGCGGCGGCGTTTTGGTTCGGCGTCAAGAACACGATGACGTGGACGAGTTTAAAGAAAGTGGAAGATGTGACCGGAGTCGCAGCTGGGATGATACGAGCGGTTGAAAGCAAAATGGCGCGTGCGATGACGCTGCAGCTTAGACGGTGGCGCGTGGATTCTGAGGAAGGATGGGCTGAAAACGACAATGTTTGAACAAAAATATTGACGTGGGTCCTCCCGCATTATAAATTTTAGGACATAGCGATTAGTTTAAGTTTGTGTTGTTGTGTCATTTGACTTGTTATAAATTCTTTTTCAACGTTTAAAATGGTCTTTAATGAGATGAACCAAAGTGAAATCAAGATGATATAAATTTCTTTAGAAGAGTTTAAACGTTTAAAATCAATTTCTACCTTCTTAATCCAATAGTCATTATCAGGTTCCTTGAGTTCTGTTAAAACTTAAAAAAATCGTGTTTCTAGCTTTTTAACAGAAGATATAATTCTTGAATCTTTGAGAATATATTATATGTTATTTATTATTATCTCACCAAAAAAATTACAAATTCAAAGTAAATTATTTTTTCTTGTTTTAAGTAAAATTCATTATTATCAACAACAACAAATAAAAAAAGAGTAGAATAGAGAGTAATTCCTATTTCCTAAAGTAATTATAATTTCTGTAATCTTTATCTTTACAAAGAAAAAAAAAGTAAAAAAAAAAAAAAAGAAAAACCCTTATTTGTGGTTTTTACAAACCCTACTCTGGAAAAGTCCTAATTCCTTAAAGCTGTGTACTTTCAACAAAGTCGACTAAAAAAAGCATCTGGGGCATAGTGAAAGATCGGACTCTTCAAGCTACTACAATCTTATTCTCTCCTCTCTTCTCTGTGTTGAATCCCACCATGGAAGCTCTCTTTACTTCAACACACATCCCCAATTTACAGACGAGGCCTCTCCTCAAATCTACACTGCCCACTTCTTCCCAGTCGTCTTCGTGTTGGTTTCGTAATTCGCTACCCAAAAAGCAGTTCACGAACCTGAGAATCACCAATGGATCAAGTCACGGGCTTCGTGTACAAGCTCTCTTACGTAACGAGACACCAAGTGAAGGCGAAGATAATAATATCGCTGAGAGTAGTGGGTTTGGTGTTTTTCCTGAGGATGTTTTCTCTTTATCGCAGGTACTTCTACTCTCTTTGTCTTGTGATGAAACAATTCAACGAAAGTTATAAACTTTTTGTTGTGGGTATGCAAAAAAATTCAGCAAAAGGTTACAATTTTGTAACAGAGTTTGTGTATATATGAGTTTGAAGTAGATATAGTTTATTGGATTGGTTGCTTTGGCATAAAGTATTAATAGATTGTAATGTTGTGTGAAGGAAAATCTCAATGGTGAAACTTCCCATAGTGTAATCGATGTGGAGGCATCTCTTGCTCATCCTCAGGGTGGTGGAGGAAATCGTGCTGGGCTTTTTAGAACTCCAATATCTGGTGGAGTTCAAAATGCTACATCAGCTCATGCGTTACCTCGGCCTGCTTTAGCTGTACGGAACTTGTTGGAACAGGTAAAAGGGTTTGTCTTTTAGATTGTTGTATAGTTGCTTTTACTTCATAATGATAAATGATAAGTTCTCTATCTGTCTGGTCTTTACTTTTTTTTTGTTTGGTATGATTCAAGGCTAGGTTTGCTCATCTATGCACAGTGATGTCCAAAATGCACCACCGCAGGGGAGGGTATCCATTTGGCTCATTGGTTGATTTTGCACCTGATCGTATGGGGCGTAAGTTACTGAGCCTTTCTTTCTTTTTTGACTGTTTCTACTGTCTGTTTTTGTTGCACGCTCATTTTTTTCTTCAGAATACTGGTTTAATGATTTACTAGTGGACAATTAGTTCCTAAGTCTCTAACTCCCACTGTAGAAACTTTAACTTGATTTGGATTTTGTGGGGACGAATAGTAGGAACTGTGCTCAATATTGTTTTCCTTAAATCTCATTAAAGATGTAGGAGTGTTTTTGGGTCTGGATAGTTTTGAAGGCAATGCTGAATCTTATAATGGTACAATTAATGTCTTTGAGTTTGTTGGCTGAGATATAATAGATGCTTATTTCTTGAATGGCGTTTACTTTTTGTTATCAGATCCAATATTTTTATTTTCACCGCTGGCCATCCACACACGAAATCTGTTGGCTGAACCTAGATGCAGTCTCGTTGTCCAGGTAACATTTGGCTATTGTGTTTTAATTAAGCGAAAGGCTTTTCCTTTTTGTTCTGTAACCTGAAATTTGTTTCTGGCAGATACCTGGATGGAGTGGCTTATCGAATGCAAGAGTGACATTATTTGGTGATGTGTACCCATTGTCAGAAGATGAACAGGTTGGTGTCTAGCTACTTTTTTCCCATTTCACTTCATGGTTCTCTATGCATTAATCTGTCTGAGTTGTAATATCCCTGGTTGTGGCTTTGGTAGGAATGGGCTCATAAGCAATATATTGCAAAGCACCAGCACGGGCCTTCCGAGCAGTGGGGAAACTTTCACTATTTTAGAATGCAGAACATAAGGTCTGTTACAAAACTTGTGCCTCCTAAATTACCAATACATGTAGGATGATTGTTTATTTCCTATTACTTATCCACTTCATTCTCAATGTGACAATTGGCAGTGATATATATTTCATTGGAGGCTTTGGCACGGTGGCTTGGGTTGATGTCAAAGAGTATGAAGCTTTACAGCCAGATAAGATAGCTGTTGATGGTGGTGAGGGGAACCTCAAGGTACGTTATTTCAGATCCCTTTTGGTCGCCTTAGAGACTCCGATAACTTGTCCCTCATTCTTGGCCTTTTGCAATCTGGATTGATTTGAGTGTTGTCTAACGTACTTCCCCTATAACTTATGATAGGAACTAAATGCCATCTTCTCGAAACCGCTTAGAGAACTACTGTCTACTGAATCAGAGGTGGATGACGCTGCTCTCATTTCGATAGATAGCAAAGGAATAGATGTAAGAGTTCGCCAAGGTGCTCAGGTAAAATAACATCGTCCAAAACAGTTATCTCCAGTTGATGTTAAACGCCTTCATGGTCATGCACAGTTACTCTCAGCTTTATCTTTCTGTATTGAATTTGTATGTTTTTTTTTTGGCAGTTTAACATACAAAGGCTAGCATTTGAGGAAGGTCATGGTGTTGAGACGCTAGAAGAAGCTAAATCTGCACTATGGAAAGTGTTGGAGAAGGTGAAGCTGAATTTGCAGAAATGACAAAGCCCCTTTTTCTCTCTATACGGGTCTTATAAATTAGTAGGACCAATAAAATGTTTGTTTGGTTCCTCTTTTCCTCATTTTGACTTAGCTGAAATTTTGTAGTTTTCTATGTTTTGGCCTCCTTTTTGTAGAAAAAGAAAAAAGCACAAAATTGGGGGTTAAGGAAATATGGTGTTGAATGAAAATCAGAGTTTTCTAATAAATATTTTGGGCGTTACTGATATTTTCAAAAGTTTGAAATTACCAAAAGCCAATAAATATTTTGGGTGTTTAATACCTCAGCACCACCTTGGTTGGGACATACATTGTTCTGCATACGAAAAGAATTAGTTGGCATTCAAAAAAAGAATTTGAATCGTTAAAGCATAAATTAGTGGGACAATCATAATCACACACTAGCATCTTCACAGAAACGAACACTAGATACACCTTATTGTATTTGAACCAAAGTTGGAACATAAGTGAGGAAAAATGGGCATTTAGAATCTGCACCATGGTGAACCACTTGTATGATGAGTATATCCTCTCCTACAATGTGTAACACGCTTTTGGACCTGGCTTCGTAGCGATACACGAAAACGTTCTTCTCATGGTCATCCAAGACTGTCATCACATCAATTCGTAAGTAAAAACGATAGGACTTGCTCCATGACACGGCTCCGGTACTCTGATCCATCTTAGTTGCTATCCATACCTCAGAGCCATAAGTTGAAAACATACAAAGTTGTTGCTCTTCTCTAGTCACTGATAAAGACATATCATAATAAGAACGAGGTGTACCCGTGGGAAGAGACAGTCTTCGAAATCTGTCAGCTGAAAAATCAAAACATAATAAGAACTTATCAAACGGTGGTCCGGATTCATTAGTAGCAAGCCAGTAAGTATTTCCTTTCACAGACAAGCCACGTCTCCGACTCCCAACACTTGGTATGAACCAGCCTTCAGTCTCACCAACAAACCGCCACGATTTATAGGTAAAGTCATAGACTTGGTACTCAGTTCGTACTAGGATATGGTCTTCATGTCGCTGCATCCTCAAGAATTTGTAACATGAGGATCTGTGATCGTAGCCTAGAGCATAGAAGCCTGATTCTGTGTAGGAATCTAGGGGTTGGATCCACCTTGTTTCACCTAAACATGGATTCCAAACGACCAGTCTATTGTCTTTGGTGCTGCATAGCAATAAGCCGTCGTAGTGAAAGACGTCACGTATATCAACTTCTTCTGAAGAGTTGGGATCTTTTAGGCTGAACTGACATGTTATCTTTACAGATAAATCAACCTCTTCAATTCCATGGAGACTGACGTTCATTATAGAAAGCTTATAATCAATCAACATGATAACCAGAGACGGCTTTGGAGCATAAGCAGAGTGCTTCTTAGCAAGTCTCTCATCATCCTTAACAAGAGTGTTCCATCCTTTGGATGTAGATCGTAATCGTGTCAGAGATATAGCAGGAACCCTAGAGAGTATCTCCACTACCATATCCTCCGGAAGATGATTAACTGTGTTTCTCTTCTTCATCATCTTTACTGTTTTCAGAAATTAGGGTTTGCAAGAAACAGAGTTTTGAGACCAGTTTGAGGGAGAGTTTTTTTCTCATAATTTATGTTTTTCAGAGTGTCGTGACATCCACATGATTCTAATGTGGGCTTCGGCCCAGATCATGTTGCTTTAACGCCAAGTCTTAGGTTTGAGGGAGAGTTTTTTATGGTGGTGCTTTGTTCTTAGCCTATAGCGACCTAGACCATTCCTGAATTAAAGTGGCTCGAGTTAAGAAGCTAACAAAAATTGTAGTCCTGTCTTGCAAGTTTAAGACCTCTGATCTATAGTTTTTTGATGATGCAGGCTTAAATTTTTCTGTTTTCTTTATAAAAGAGCAGGTGTTTTCGTACACTTAAAAAAAGACAGATAAGTAACTATATTCATGAACTCATGATTAAAACATGTTTTGTAGTCATAACCAAAGAGTTGTAACTCGAACTTGCTACAAAACCTGTGTTTTCAGTTGTGTTCTGTGTAGTGGCTGAGCTAGTTGGGCTTAAAAAAATGCAGAATGAACTATCAATGTAGGAAAACATGAAATGGATTTTACTGAATAACCTATTAGCTAGTGAGGTTTAAAAAATTCAGTCCATCGGTTTTTACCATAGCATCTAAATAACTGAACGATTTCGCCAAAGAGAACCGTCTTGGTGGTTTCAGAATGCTACTCTGTGATGCCTACAGTTATGCTTCGTTTATCAAGAGAGATACCTTGTTGGATTTGAGCCAAACCTGGAACATAAGTGAGGAGACGTGTGGTAGGAGACTTTGCACCATTTTGATCATCCTCATGCATGTATTTATCCTTTCCCACAATCTGTATAAAGTTTTTGGAGAACACGGAGTTATTACAAGACAATACAACTTTGTTCTCCTGGTCGACCAAGAAACTAGTACTCATCCCAATACAACACCGAAAATGGCTTCGGAGATCGAATTTAGACACTGTTAGGAACTTGCTCCATGAAATATCTCCGGCACTCTCCATCTTAGTCGCTATCCATACCTCAGAGCTCCAAACAGCAAGCAAACAAAGTTTTTGCTCTTCTGATCTAGTCACTGATAAAGCCACATCAAAATAAGAACGAGGAGCATCCTCGGGAAGAGGCAGACTTTGGAATCTCTCCGTTGAAAAATCAACATTTAGTAAGAAAACACCTAGTTCTCGTCGACAATAAGCAAGCCAGTAAGTACTTCCCTTCACAGATATGCCAAGACTCTGAATCCGTGGTATTGACCAGCTTCCAGTCTCACCAATGTTCTCCCACAATTTGGAGGTAAAGTCATAGACTTGGTACTTAGTTTGAGTTGGGACACGACCAGGATACATCCTCAAAATTTTGTAACAGGAGGATTCGTAATCGTAACCGAGAGCATAGTGGTTGAATCCCTCGTAGCTAAGAATGGGTTGGACGATCCACCTGGTTTCACCTGTACATGGATTCCAAACAACTAGTCTGTTGTCCTTGGTGGTGCATAGCAACAACCCGTCGCAGTGAAAGACGTTACATATATCAACTTCTTTTGAAGAGTTATTAGAAAGAGGCTCTTCTGAAGAGTTATTAGAAAGAGGATATTTTAGGCTGATTTGACCTGTTACCTTTGCAGATGGAACATCCTTCTTGTTGACTCTATGGAGATCAACGCTTACTAAATAAACCCTAAAATCAATCAACATGATCAACAGAGGAGGCTGCCTTGGAGCATAAGCAGAATGTTTATTAGCAAGTCTCCCATCTTTGACCAGAGCGTTCAATCTTTCGGATGTCAATCTCAATCGTGCCAGAGATACAGCAGGAACCCTAGAGAGTATCTCCACTACCAAAGCCTCTGGAAGATGCATTGTGCTCGAAAACGACCGTTTCTAAAAAGGATTAGGGTTGAATACTAGTAAACAAGGGAGATGGGAGGTTTTGGACCTAAAACAACATTCGAAATAATTGCTCTCTGTGTGTGCCGCACTGATTCACGTCCTAGATACAGCTGACTTTGGGCTTCTAGGCCCATGGGACAAGACAACCATAATCTACTCTCATCTAGGGGCGTCAATCGGGCTGGCCCGGCCCGATCCGGCCCAAAAACCGTAAAACCCGCATATGTTTTAGTCTGGCCCGACCCAAAATATTTCCGAGCCTATATTTCAAAGCCCGAGTCCGGTCATAACATGGCTACAAGACTTTTTGAGTTTTTTTGGGTTTATCTTACAGATCAATAATTCAAACTTATAAATCTTAAAAAGCAGTGTTTAAAGATGCAATGTAAAAAAAATCAATCAAAATTTTAATAATTCATCTATATTCACTACAACCAACTTGATTTAAAAGAAAAAGTTTAAAACTAAATAAAATTTTATACTTTAACCAAATAAAAAAATAAATAATTCATATAAAATATCATAGATAAAAATTTTAAAAGTATTAACCAAGATTATTAAGTAAATATGAAAACTATGATTAGAGTTTTAAACTTTATTTACAATAAATCACTAATCAAATATTGCAATCAAATAAAAATGTTAACAAAAAATACAAATATTAAAAGGATACATCCACCTATATTGGACAGGGTCTCCCAATTCAGCTTCGTAGGGAAGATGTATAGGCAGGTGCTCCATCACATCAAAAAAGGATGGTGGAAATATCTTTTCCAAATTGCAGAGGATTAAAACAATGTTCTGTTTTAGAATTTGAAGTCGACTTGTTTGCAAAGTTCTCGAGCATAAGTCCCGGAAAAATGCTCCAACCCCTACAATATTATATTTATTCAAACTTCATCACAATTACTCACTTCATATATATATATATATATATAGAACTTTAAATAATTAATTAATATACCTGATAACGCAAGGTGGATATTCCGGTCAAGGAGTTCTGCAAAGATAAATGGAAGTAACCGCTCCATGAAAACATGTCAGTCATGGCTCTTCATGCCTGAAAACTTTCCATTTTTCATATCAACACAACTAGCTAAGTCTGCTGAATAGCCATCTCGGAATTTCACCGAGTATTTCACACATTCCAATAAGCTTGTTCTGGCTTCGTCTGTCAATGTATAGGGCGGGAAAGGTGCTTTACCCCTACTATCAAGATGTAAGTGTGGCCGAGAACAGAACTTTGCTATATCCAACCTTGACATGACGGAATCTTTTGATTTACCTTTCACACGCATAAGAGTGTACATGATGTTGTCCAAAAAATTCTTCTATGTATGCATCATATCAATATTATGTCGGAGATTAAGGTCCTTCCAGTATGGTAGCGACCATAAAATGCTTTCTTTGTGCCAGTTATGGTCCTTTCCATATCCATGCATCTTCCTTTCATGACCATTTCCACCGATGTCCTTGGTTCTTGGAGGATTTACACAATTCAACCGCTCAGAATAAACTTGCTCACCGGTCAAAGACTTTGGTGGATACTCTCTTGTAGCGTCTTTTCCCTTAAAGAAGTCTTTTTTATTCCTCCTCAAAGGATGATCAGGAGGAAGAAATCTCCGATGACAATCAAACCAACATGTCTTCCTTCTATTCGGTAGATAAAAAACTTTATATCGTCCATGCAAACTGGACAAGACAATTTACCATGTGTTGTCCATCCAGATAACATGCCATACGCAGGAAAGTCGCTTATCATCCACATCAGCACTGCTTTTAGGTTGAAATTTTGGCCCAAGGACACATCGTATGCATCGACTCCGGTAGACCACAACTCTTTTAACTCATCAATAAGAGGTTGGAGAAAGACATCAAGACTAGCTCGCGGATGGTTTGGACCAGAATTCAGAATTGTAAGAAACAAGTACTCATCATCCATGCACATACCAGTGGGTAAATTATATGACATCAATATCACTGGCCATAATGAATGGTGACGAGACATCCCAAATGGATTGAACCCATCAGTACACAATCCCAAATACACGTTACATGGTTCTTCAACAAATTGAGGATTTTGTTCTTGAAAATACTTCCACTCCGCTGCATCAGACGGATGACTCATTTCTCCCACCTTTGCTTGGTGTTCGGCATGCCATCGCATTGCTGCTGCACTCTTGTGACTCTGATACATTCTCTTCAATCTATCACCAATAGGTAAGTACCACATACGGCTATATGGTACTTTGGTTCTACGTCGGTCATTCTTAGGCTTCCATCTTGGTGCATCACAAAACAAACATTTTTCTTCCTTTTTGGCATCTTTCGAGAATAACATACAATTGTTTATACAAACATCAATTGTATGATATGGGAGTCCTAAATTGCGCATCAATTTCTCTGTCTCGTAATGAGAACCCGTAGCCTGGTTTCCCTCTGGTAAATAATCACTCATCATTTCACATACTGAATCCACTAACTTTTCACTCATATTATAATCTGCCTTATTTTGCATAACTCTAGCAGCTAAAGATAATTGTGACTGACCTTCACGACAACCATCATATATTGGATTTTTTGCACTTTCTAACAGAT
Source organism: Camelina sativa (assembly GCF_030686135.1). Classification (NCBI taxonomy): domain Eukaryota; kingdom Viridiplantae; phylum Streptophyta; class Magnoliopsida; order Brassicales; family Brassicaceae; genus Camelina; species Camelina sativa. Next base: position 10,510,601 of record NC_141898.1, on the reverse strand, counting down.
CATAGAATTTTTTTGAATGGTTAAGTACTGGTTCTTCTACACTCTGATAACCCCCATCCCATTGATAGTTATCATCATAACTCACATTAGAAGGAAATGCATCATTCACCATATCCACATATCTATCTTCTACTACATTACCCACTTCCTCACTCCCACTAACAAATGTCGGATCAACAGTACTCGTTCCTATATCCATATTAATATCTTCCCCATGCTTATATCAAACATAATAATCTGGCATAAACCCATAACTAAAAAGATGATTCCAAATTCTAGTCCCTAGAAAACGCTTCCCGTTTTTGCACCTACTACAAGGGCAAAAAAACTTACCCCCGTTTTCTTGTGCAAAAGGCTGGCTATTTGCAAAATGCATGAACTGCTCCATCCCGCCTCTGAACTCTTCTGTAAAATTTCCCTTCACCTCATCGATCCTCTTGTACATCCACTCTCGGAAATTACTATAATTGTAACTTCCTGACATTATTATAAATCTCTATATATGATCTCTTTTTTTTTTTGTTGCTTTGTGTTTCTGTGAGTGAGAAAAACGATTAGTGAACTTAGTTTATATAGACATATTTAGTGACTAAAAAGTGACTATACTACGTAGTCACCAAATACAAGTACACCTACTTCGAATGCTAAAAGTGTGTCTATATACACATGTTAAGCGACTATTTAGCGACTAAATTTTGCGACCCGCCGGAAATGTCGCAAATAGTCACCAAATTTCCTACTACTCAAGCAACTATCATTTAGTCGCTAATTTAGCGACTATTTTGCGACAGAAATTTGCGACACGCCGAAATAGTCACAAAATAGTCGCCAAATTAATGATTATTCTCATTTCATCGTTTTTTTGTCGCCATTTAGCGACTAATGTAGCGACTAAATTAGTTAGTCGCAAATTAGCGACTAAATAAATAGTGACTATTTGAGAATAGTCATAAAGCTGTCGCGAATTAGTGGGTATTTAGTCGCTAAATTTAATGACTACAAATATAATCGCCGATCGTAGTCGGAAAATCCGTGTTTTCTTGTAATGATTGTTGGTTGGATTTGAACAAAACTTGGAACATAACTGACGACAAGTGACCATGTAGTTTGTGCATCATTATGAGCCACTTGTATATATTTGCCCCCTCCCACAACATGTAAGAAGGTGTTGGGGACCCCACGCATACTGCTACACAATAAAACTTTCTTCTCCTGGTCGACAAAGAAATTCATCCCATTAAAGAAGCGAAAGCGCTGATGGAGATTGGCTAAATCCAATGATAGGAACTTGCTCCATGACGCAGCTACGAGTCTCTCAATCGTTGTTTTGTTCTCCTGATTTACTAGCGTCTTACCAATCTTAGTCGCGATCCATACATCTATATCGTGTACTTTGCCACTTTGAGTAGCTAGCAAACAAAGTTTCTGATCTTCTCTAGTCACTGATAAACTGATAACTTGATGAGAAAGATAATTACCCGGAAGAGACACACTTCTAAATGTCTCTGTTGAGAAGTCAACACTCAATAAGAAATCCTCACGTGGGTTGTTTTGCGAAGAAGCTAGCCAGTAAGTATCTCCCTTCACAGACACGCCACGACCATTCCACCGTTGTATTAACCACTCTTTAGTCTCACCAACAACCTTCCACGAATTAGAGGTAAAGTCATAGATTTCGAACTCAAGTAAGGTTGGCTCCAAGGAATTATGCTGATCCACTCTCAAGATTTTGTACTTGTTGCAGGAGGATTTACCGAGAGCAAAGTAATCGTTTTTCTTGTAGGTATCTCTGGGTTGGATTTTTCATGTTTTAGTAACAAGCCTTCGCAGTGAAATACGTTACGTATCTCGACTTCTTCTGAAGAGTTAGTAGAAAGAGGATCTCTTAGGCTAAATTGACTTGTTACCTTCACCTTGCTGCTGCTGTGAATTCCATGTTGGAGATCGACACTCACTAAACAAACCCTGAAGCCAATCAACATAATAACCTGAGACTGCTTCTTCGCAAGTATGTTATCTTTGATCAGAGCGTTCCATCTTTTGGATGTCCATCGTAGTCGTGCCAGAGAAGCCAACGGAGCCCTAGAGAGTACCTCCACTTCCAAATCCTCCGGAAGATACATTTTCACTTGAGATTTCAATGAAATAATTAGGGTTACATATATATACTTAGAAAACGAGAGGGAAAAGAGAGGTTTAAACATTCAAATCGGTTGCTTACCATGAAAGTCCTTTGTTCTTCGCTGCTGCTGCCGCTTCACACGCTTCTTAGATTCAGCCAACATTTGGTATTAGGAGAAGCGTCGTACGGCTTCCAATGTCTTAAGATTACTCTTTAATATAAGAAGAAAAAAGTAACCGACGTGACGTTTCGAAATGTTTGTATATTTAAATTTCGAAAATTGAATTGGCATTATTTTAATTTTTTTTCCTAATTGATATAACTGGTCGAAGAGGGGTTATTGATCTTGGAATTAATTGGTTTGGAATGATTCTTTGGCTGAGGCATGAAGATCTAGGCGAAGAAGAGAATTCATAAAAGTATGTGTCGTCACTCGTCACTGGTCTTTTTGGTTTTATATATATAAAAGAAAACAGAATAGCTATACCAAGACAACTACCTGATAGCTTGTTGGATTTGAACTAAACTTGCAATAAGTGAGGAGAATTGGGCATCTGAATATATCTCCATCTAATTCATTCTCTTGTCTGATGTATATATCCTCTCCCACAATGTGTAAGACGTTTCCCACAATGTGTAAGGCGTTGTAGTCAGTACGTAGGGTCCAAGTATATGTTAACTTGACAGACTAAAACTTTCTTCTCATGGGAGATGAACCCTAGATAGACCGCTTTTTAGAACACTAAGTATAAGTAATTACCTTCACATACATGCAAAGAATCCACTCCCACTCCGCCGAGACATAATATGGATTCAATCTTGACACCAAAGTTGTGTTGGAAAGTTGAAATTTTGATATAACTTGTCTGGTTTAGTTAACAATATTCAAATCCCCATCAACATAGAAGAAAGATAAATTGCAAAATATGAACTTTCAAAGTAAAAAATCATCCATGAACTCAAAAACCAACTGAAAAAGGTTTATTTGAACGTGCAGGCCATCGGGTTTACATAACCTTTGTATTCAGGTTGAATCTAAAGATCTAGTCAACCAGAACCATATCTTCTTGGTTTCAGGATGCCTTTTCCATGAATCATGGACCATGATGCCTCCCAATGGTTACATCTTCTTGGTTTCGAGTGAGTCATAGATATATAGTACTGTTGAAATAAAAGTGACAATATATTGCTCGTTTAACAAGAGAAAGCCATCCAATCCACGGTTCAAAGACATTATTTTGGGATTCAAAATAAGCAAACCAACTTCAACTTGCGCAGGATAAAAAGACAAGCCTCTTCCAAGAAGACTAGATACCTTGTTGGATCTGAACCAAACTTGGAACATAAGTAAGGAGAATTGGGTATATCATATCTCCAGTATATTTATACACTTTTAAGATGTACAAATCATCTCCCACAATGTAAAAGATGTTGTTGTAGGCCTCATGCTTAGGTTTACACACGAAAACATTCTTCTTATGGGCCGAGACAGTTAAACGAATATGAGAGTGAAAACGACGGAACTTGGTCCACGACATGGCTCCGGTACTCTCCACCTTGGTTGCTATCCATACATCTGATTTGTTTCTTTCATCAGAGTCAAAACTGGCAAACATACGAAATTGTTGCTCTTCTTTAGTCATCGATAAAGCCACATAAAGAGAAGAATGATTAGCATCGGCGGGAAGGGACAGACTTTGGAATCTCTCGCTTGAAAAATCGAAACTTAGTAAAAAATAACGATCATGTGGTGGCCTGTCTTTACCAAGAGCAAGCCAGTAAGTAGTTCCCTTGACATACATGCCACAACTCTTACTCAGTTGTATGACCCAGTCAGTAGTCACACTTACACTGCCCCACTTATTAGAAGCAAGGTCATAGACTTCGGACATGGTGTGCCATCTATCATTGGCAAATTGTTGCATCCTCAAGATTTTGTAACAAGAAGATTTGTCTCCGTAACCGAAAGCATAGTAGTCGAATTCTTTGTATAAATTTCGGGGTTGGATCCACTTCATCTCGCCTAAACACGGGTTCCAAACAAATAGTCTATAGTCCTCGGTAATGCATAGCAATAAGCCGTCGCAGTGAAAGGCGTAACGAATATATACTTCTTTTGAAGTAGAAAGAGGGTCTTTTAGGCTGAATGGACCTTTTAACTTTGCAGATGGATCAACGTTGTTATTCTTAATCCCATGGAGATTGATGCTCACTAAATAAACCCTAGAATCAATCAACCCGAGAACCAGAGAGGAGGAGTGCCTTGGAGCATTAGCAAAGTGCTTCTTAGCAAATCTCCCGTCTTTGAACAGAGCATTCCATCTTTTGCATGTTGATCGTAATCGTGCTAGAGCTACCGTAGGAACTCTAGAGAGTATCTCCACTAGCAAATCTTCAGGAAGATATACTGTGCTTCTCATCTTCTTCATTTTTAGAGCTGAAATAACTTTGATAGGTCCCAGTCAGAGTCGTAAGAACACAACAAAAGATTTCTTTATTTAATGGGTAGTTTGAACTACTCTTCTCTAATATTTCTTTTGGTTTATATAGAAGAGGACTATTGAGTCTAGGGGGATAAGGATAACATCAGGAGATGACACCAAGAAATAAAAAAGAATATCCAAAGCAACTTAAAACTGAAAAACAAAACACCAAAACCTAACGAACTCCACCGCCGCCTAATCGTTGTAGCGAGGATTAGGCCTCCTAACTCGTATGGACCTATCTCGTCGTTTGAGTCCATCAAACTTGGGATCGAAGTTTTTTTTAGACCTAAAACTTATACCCTCGCACAAAAACGAGTGTCGTTTTCTACAGATCTTGTAACAAGAAATAATTCATCCTCGTGACCTAAATCAAGGAGAGGATTCATCATCGGGTTGTGGGTCAAAACGGGTTCTCGGGACGAGGAACTTTCTAACTGGGCCAAGCTTGAGCCAAGTCAAATTTAAGCAACACGAATGAGTTTGTTGAAGCAGTAAAGGAAAAAACAAAAAAAAAAAAAAAGGGAAGAAGTAGAGAAACAGAGTATTTGGGAAGAAATAATTGGGATTTTGTTCTTCCTCTCCTTTGTCATCCATGCTTCCTTGTTCGTCGAAATGTATCAGCAATTTCTCTTTTGTCGAAGATACGTAGTTTCAAAACCTTTTAATTTGCAAAAAGTAAATCACTCAAGATATATCACAAAAGTATGTGTCGTCACTGGTCTCTGTTTGGTTTTATATAAAAGAAAACAGAATCCAAGACCATGCACTACATAGCTTTTGTGACATAAATACATGGATAGAGAACGAACATAAATTAATGTGACAAAAACAGATCACTAGCAAGCTAGCCTCTTCCAAGACCACGCTACTAGATAGCTTGTTAGATTTGAACCAAACTAGGAACATAAGTGAAGAGAATTGGGCATCTGATATCTCCATATTTATTCAGTTGTGTGATGTATATATCCTCTCCCACAATGTGTAAGACGTTTCCCACAATGTTTAAGGTGCTGTAGTAGCGTCCAAGTGAAAACGCCTTATGTATATATCCTCTCCCACAACGTTCACACACTAAAACTTTCTTCTCATGGTCGGTCGAGACACTTATATAAATCATAGAGTGAAAACGATGGGACTTGATCCATGATACGGTTCCCGTACCCTCCATCTTAGTTGCTATCCATACATCTGGGAAGAACCCCTCATCATTATCAAAGTCACAAGTAGAAAACACACAAAGTTGTTGCTCTTCTCTAGTCACTGATAAAACCACATGTTTCCCACGGGGAATATTAGCATCCGCCGAAAAAAACAGACTTTGAAATATCTCTCTTGAAAAATCAAAACTTACTAAGAAACGATCATCCCCTCGACCATACGCAAGCCAGTAAGTAGTTCCCTTGACATATATGCCACGACTATGAATCGGTAGTATGTACCAGTCGGTAGTACTCACACCAACACTGCTCCACGAATTAGAAGCAAAGTCATAGACTTCGGACATAGTGTGCCTTTGGTAATCAACATATCGAATATGCATCCTCAAGATTTTGTAACAGGAGGACTTTTTATCATAACCGAGAGCATAACAGTCATATTCATTGTAGGACTGTCTAGGTTGGATCCATCTGGTTTCCCCTGAACATGGATTCCAAACAACCAATCTATTGTCTTTGGTGCTGCATAGCAATAAGCCATCGCAGTGAAAGGCGTTACGTATATCAACGTCTTTTGAAGAACTAGAAAGAGGGTCTTTTAGGCTGAATTGACCTGTTAGCTTTGCAGATGGGGCAACGTTGTTATTGTTAATTCCACGGAGATCAACGCTTACTAAATAAACCCTAAAATCAATCAACATGATAAACAGAGGAGGCTGCCTTGGAGCATAAGCAGAGTGCTTCTTAGCAAGTACCCATCTTTGACCAGAGCGTTCCATCCTTTGGATGTAGATCGTAATCGTGTTAGAGACACAGTAGGAACCCTAGATAGTATTTCCACTACCAAATCCTCTGGGAGATGCATTGTGCTCGAAAAAAATACAAGGATGACAATATGACAAGGTTATAAATATTATATAATATGACAAGGTTCTTCTTTACTTTTTATGACAGGATGACATATGACCCTCTATTTTTATGACACATGTCCTCAAATCTCTTTCAATTATTATTAATTTTTATATTTTCACACATAAATTATGGGAAAAAAAAGTAAATACTTTTAATTGAAAACAAATATGTTAAGAATAACACCTAACATATATCCATTGATTTATAAACATGTCCATCAAATTAAGAATATAGGTTAATATAATATGACAAAGTTCTTCTTTAGTTTTCATGATAGGATGACATATGACACTCTATTTTTATGACACATATCCTCAAAAAAATTTTATTATTTCTTTTCCAACGCCCTCAAATCTCTTTCAATTATTATTAACTTTTAAATTTATCACACATAAATTACGGGAAAAAAAAAGAGAGTAAATACTTTTAATTGAAAACAAACATGCTAAGAATAACACCCAACATATATCCATTGATTTGTAAACATATCCAGCAAATTAAGAATATAGGTTAATATAATATGACAAGGTAAAAAGAGAGTAAATACTTTTAAATGAAAACAAACATGTTAAGAATAACACCCAACATATATCCATTGATTTGTAAACATGTCCAGCAAATTAAGAATATAGGTTAATATAATATGACAACTTGACAATGTTCTTAACATATGACACTCTATTTTGATGACACATGTCCTCAAATCCTTTTCAATTATTATTAACTTTTAAATTTTTCACACATAAATTATGGGAAAAAAGAAAGTAAATACTTTTAATTGAAAACAAACATGTTAAGAATAACACCCAACACATATCCATTGATTTGTAAACATGTCCAGCAAATTAAGAATATAGGTTAATATTGGTGAAAAAAGTGATAGGTTAATAGATTGGTTTGTTTTCCCAACGCTGGACCCTTTTGGTCATCATAGACGTTGCAGCCACTGTTTCTCTTAGATCATCATCAATTTTCATTTGTCCCCCCTGTTTTGCCATCAAAGTAATTTGATATGTAAAAAAACCATACTAACGTTTTCTCATCCAAGCGTTATTTACTTATTTTTATTCACGTATTATTTTCTCATTTATCTATATATATCTATATATACATTTTTGATGTACATTTTGGGTTTTACCCTTTTAGTGTTGCTTATTTAAAATTTTATTTATAAAATTGATCCCTACATCTACATATTTGCAAAACATCAATAAGTAAAATATGGAAAATCAAATTCAATTACACTAATAAATATACCTAAAATATCGACAAATCAATTATTTCCTAAATTATCTCTACGCATTTGATTTATAATTTCCTAAAAAAATATATTTTTATAAAATCTTTACATTTAACATCATATTCCTTTTACAAAACCGATTTCAAACGATTATCTCTCTCTTCTCTGTCGAACGAAGCGGCGAGAGAACAACCGATTGATCTAAAATCGGAAATAATCAATGGATTCACGTCGAATCCTTTGATTTCTCCGACTTAGATCTTATGGTTGGTTGGTTATCCGGAGGCGATGGCTTCCAGATCGGCGAAACCGTTAGAGCTGACGGTTTGTTTGTCACGACAAACGACGGTGGAGGTTTCTATATGGTGGGACAACGACGGCGGCTGTTTCTAGTGGTGCCCTGAAGCTAACGGCGAGGTCCAAACCCTAACGAATCTGAGAAGGTTCGTTTCTCATTTATGATTGATTGCATGTGTTTTTAATTAGCCTCGGGTGGTTGATAATTGGTAGGGATTCGGATTAATCCGATTGATTGTTAGAATGGTTAAATGTTTGTGTCGATTTGACTTATTAGGTGTAGATTATGAGATTAGTTTGATGTTTGTGCCGATTTGACTTATTAGGTGTAGATTATGAGATTAGTTTGATGTTTGTGTCGATTTGACTTATTAGGTGTAGATTATGAGATTAGTTTGATGTTTGTGTCGATTTGACTTATTAGGTGTAGATTATGAGATTAGAATGGTTAAATGTTTGTGTCGATTTGACTTATTAGGTGTAGCATATGAGATTAGTTTGTTGGAATGGTTAAATTTTTTGTTCTTAGTAGTCGAGTTGTTTTGTGCGAGTTTGTTAGAATGGTTAAATGTTTTGTTCTTAGTAGCATATGTCATTGTTTTGTGCGAGGTTTTCATCAACTGGATGTAGCGGTTCAATGGTGACGTGAAGGGAAACATGAAGTGGACACAGCGTTTGTGTTATCTCACTTGAAAAGGTATGTTACTCTAGATTGCAAATGTTGTTGTTAGGTATTGTTTGAGTAGAATGAGTAGGTTTTTAATGTTCTTGAAGTGTTATGTGTGTGTTTGTGTTAATGATTGTGAGCCACATATTTAGTATTAGAGTGATGAACCGTGTGTTGTTGTTTGATGTTTGAATCATTCTGAGAATCTTTGAGACATTGTATAAATAATTGTGATCAAATGAGTGCACCATTGATGTTTGATGTTCGAATCTTTGATGTTTTGTTAGTGTTTGGGATTAAATTTGTTAGTGTTTGATGTTTGAATCTGTGATTGTGAGAATCTTGTTCTGTTTTGTTTTAGTGTTTAAAATTTTACAAAACACGTTGCTCATTATAATTCCCTCAAGTGTTGTTGTGTTATATGCTAAGTGTTTGAGTTTGAGTTTAGGGTTTAAAAAGTTTCAAAACCTATATGATTGTATTTGAATTTAGTATTGATTTCAAGCATCAAATTTTAGAATACTTTTACCCATAGAGATTTACTGAAAAAGTGTCATTAACATTTCTACTCAAAGAGATATACTGAAATACTCATTACCTTTTTACCCATAGAAAAGTATATCTCTTTTCTACTAAATACTCATTACCCTTTATCTCAATAAATCATTGTTTTAAACATAAACTAACCTTGAGCTCAATATAAACCCTCAATGTTAAGCATTGATCAATACCATTAATTTTTTCTTGTTCAAACCCTATTCGTTTACATCAACTTTCACTAACAAAGCAATGGATCCTAGAAACCCTTATCGTTTTTCAGAGCCAAATTCTCAGCCCTATTTTGTTAATCTTCCGAATTCTCAAAAAGACTCCAATGTTTCTGATAATCCGATTCTACCAAATACATTCTCTTCTCAGCCTATCAACTTTACCTTGCATTCTACAGATATGCCAACAACTATAAATAATATGATGGACATTCGAAATGATGTTCATGATACACAAATGCATGATCGTTTGGAAAAAGACTTGATTGAGCATATCTGACAAAAATTTGGGACAACCGCACAATAAATCTTATTCCGAATTTTGTTTAATATGTTTAATATTTCAAATTTTGTAAAATATGTGAACTATTTTGAATTTTGTAAAATATGTTTAATATTCCAAAGTTTGTAAAATATGATTAAGATTCCAAAGTTTGTAAAATATGTTTAAGATTCCAAAGTTTTATGTAATATAAAAATTTTAATAATTGTTTTGTCATTTTAGATTATTAAAGTTTGATAATTACTAAACATAAATTAAAAAATTATTATTTAAAAGATTGAGCAACCTTTTTTGGGTTATCTAGTAAATGAATGATTTTGCAAAAATACTCTTAGGGTTGCTTTACTTAAATTAGTATTAATTATATGATTAATTAATTTGTGAGTAACTTAGGAGAGGTACTCCACTAATGATGCTCTTAAGTTTTTATATGTGGATTAACATAAATTTACAAAATAAAGTTATTTTTCTATTTTAAAAAGAAAAACATATCTTTAAAAATAATCTAAAGTAAGAAAGAAATTTATGTCGATTATACTCTATAAGGATTATGTCGATTATATCGATTACACAAAAGATTATGTCGATTATACTCTACACTATAAGGCTTCTTCAACAAGCCTAAAAATATTTTCTCAAAATTAATCCCATTATTTAGTTTTCAAAAGGAATTACTGAATATTATTTCAATATTAGATAATCTTTTATAGAAAAAACGTTTGATGCTGAAATCTTTGATTTGTTTAAGATTTTGGAAACAATATTGAAAAATTAATATTCTAAAATAAACTTCATAAAAGAAAATTTAAATGCTTACGGGTGTGATATAGCGGGTTTGAGTTTACATTAATATGATTTTTTTTTTACAAGTTGTCTACACAAAATATAGTCTGAAATACAGCGAGTTAAACGAAAGATGTTATGCCATCATCATTTCATTATTTTCAATATTAGATAATCTTAAACAATCAAAATATAGTTATACAATTTTAAAATTAACAATCAAAATACAGTTATACAATTTTAAACAATAAACAAAATACACAAAATTGATAAATATAAGAAACTTAAAATTTAAAATTTTTAGTTAAAAAATTATCTCGCAGTGTACCGCGAGTTAAAATCTAGTTTCTATTAAAATTGTCATATCAGTTTCCCCAAAAATTCAACTTAATTGCATTGTCATTCTAAAAACTTAATTACTGTTTTCTCTCCGTTATATTATAAAAACTTAATTACTGTTTTCAGGTTACAATTTACATACATCATATTATATTAGACTGTTGTATACAGTTAAATGGAGGACGAAATACTAAAAAAAAACCTAAGGTACGCTCAGCGCATATTCATCCATATTATATGCTTGAGACTCATATATTATATTCAACAAAACAACCGCTAATCATAACTTCTAATTATCTCTACATTTCCAAGGTTTGGTCTCAAAAATTCAATGTTTTTAAAACTTCATAGAATCCAGGAAGCAGCTCAAAATCAGCGTCAAGAAGGATCAAAAGTGATACGCCCAAATTCGAGGATCACTTAGCCGGATTAGAAAGGATAAAACTCGCCAATGTGCAAGGTGCAACAAGGGAGATTTGATGGATTGAGGGGTCGCACAGCAGTTGCGGAAAGCTGCTGATATTTCCCACTCCAATCGCTGCTAGATATGACACACTAGTCCAGCAAGAGGAGGTTGTTGTTTGGATATTACAGACCAAGAAACAAGTGTTCTAGACAAAAAACAATGAGAAAGACTCTTAAAATGAAAAAAAAGAAAAATTGATTTATGATTCTCAAATGAAATTACATGTGTTTATATAGGGATAATAAACTTGGTAACAAGCTCAAGTATTAATTTTTCTTGAAACTAAAAGACAAGAAATATAGATAGTTGGATGAAGACCCAACTCTTGAAGTTTGTCTTTCCAGGATGTCCTTCCTAAGGTGAGTTGAACTCCATTTTCGTCATCCCTCTTTAACCACAAAATCAAGTGATTATTTTGGGCTTTTTTGGACTTGAATTAGGCTCAAAGTGGAGTGGACTTGATAGTTAACATCCCCAATAGAATTTCTCATACTCTCTTTGGCCATAAGATCTTCAATTAACCCATTAAGTGTTTCCTTGATCTTCTTTGACTTTGACTTTTTGATCCAACTTGTTGATGAGAAACAACATGGTCTGTACCATTTCTTTACCTTGGATTTAATAGAAACAACTCCTGATTGCCAAACACAATTCTAGAAGCTCCTAAACCAATTGGACCTAAAACTCTTTAGGTGAAGAACTAGATTGACCTCCTTTGGCAAATGAAGTGTATTATTGTATTCTGTGGGCCAAATCTTCTCTTTCTGAGCTTGTTGGAAACATAAGAGATCCATTAACATCCTCCAAGTGGTTTCGTACCGGAACTGTTTCTGAGTTGGCCTGTGTAACACGATCTTTTCCTCAAACGCAAAACTAGGACTGAGATAGATCCACTGACTCGAAATATCCATATCTTTCACATATGAACTGATATTAATGTGATTCCAATTCCCCGTGGTTATGGAATGGATTAAGATTTCAGAACAGTTTGGTTCATACCTTGAATCCGTTTGAATTGGTCGGAATCCTCTTTTGAATACTCGTAGGTCCAAATCGCGTAGCCATGAGTTCACCTGAGTTGTAAAATGAATAACTCCTTCATCTGAACTCTGATTGGACTGATTCCACCTCGAGATATGCTCTAGATGAGGTAAGAATGTATCCCAAATAGAAGTTTGGCTGGAATAGTTGACCTTTGACTTCGTTCGTGGTGAGCAAGATTCAAGGATCGTCTTGGATGGTCTCATGATCATATCAAAAAGCCTCGGTAAAAGAGTAAGTGAAAAGATCAAAAACACAGTGAAAGGCCGGGTGGAAAACACTTTGCAACAGACAAGGACTGCAAGAGAAGCTGGACAAAATGCGAACAAATTCAGTCGTCTTGTGTGAGTATAAGACTAGAGAGAGAACAAATCTGGGACCAAAATGGCAAAAAAGGAGAAACAAATATTAGTGAGAAAATAAATTCCATGTGTTTTCTCTAGAGTTGGAATTTGGGAAGAAAACAAAGAAAGAGGGAAGACGTCCAGAAACAAGTATTTGGGAAGAATAAAATTGCTTCCTCTCTTTTGTCATTCGTGCTTCCTTGTTCGGTTTTTCCATTATTTTTGTTCCTTGTTCGTAGAAATGTATCAGCAATTCTTCTTTTGTCGAAGATACGTAGTTTCAAAACCTTCCAATTTGCAAAAAGTAAATCATTCAAGATATATCACAAAAGTATGTGTCGTCACTGGTCTCTTTTTGGTTTTATATAAAAAAAAACAGAATAGCTACCTAGCCCGCTTCCAAGACCACTATAGTGTTGTTAAATATCAATACATGGATAGAGAACGAACATAAATTATAAAAAAGAAAACGACATATCAATTACATGGATAGAAAACGACTGTTTCTAAAAAGATTAGGGCTGAATACTTTAGTAGTAATAACTTTATTATCAGGGCTGCGAGGAGAAAAATTGGAAATATTTTGGAAAACAATTATATAAAGTAGCAATACTATATATATATATATATAAACTCTCAATCAGTGGCTCTGGTTCTCTTCCCCTTTGCCTACTACTCCAAAGAACCTTCTTGCTTTGAACAAAACTTGGAACACAACTGACGACAAGTTTGGACCTAAAACTTTTCCTCATTCATAATTCTCACACCATAATGGGTGTCGTTTCTAAAGATTTTGTTTACAATATACAAATGCTCCATCAACATATAGAAGATAAGGTACAGCAACTGTTTGTGTAGTGGGATGAATTATGCTCAAAAAAATACTAACTTAAAAAGAATGCTGTAACAAAAGGGAGTTGATTTTTTTTGTCTCTCTTCATGGATCCAGTATCAGTTTGGTTCTCCACATCTCCGCAATCACCTTACGCGGTGCAGGATCATCTGGCCCTTTGTCTCGTTGCCCCGAGGTGAAGTATAACTGCCCCTCCCAATACCCTACCAGTGTAGTCTTCACACGGTATGGCAACTTTCCAATCACATACCATTTCTGCAGAGAACATAATTCCAGCTACTGTTTACACTTTTTAATAGGATAGAGAGGTTTTAAGCATGAATGTCACTGGGTTTTTTACCATTGTATTCAGGTTGAACTGGAAGATTTCACCAACAAGGACCATCTTTTTGGTTTCAGGATGCTTCTCTGTAGTGCCTCCAACGATTACAATGGAGTTGTTAACAACTTTCCAAGCAAATTCAATATGGGGATCCGGTTTTGGCATTGATGGCATAACTTTCCACTTCATTTCCTCATCCAGCATGTAGACGTCACTGAATACAACCTAAAACCACCAAGGTGAAAAAAGGACACATGATGTTCATAAATTGCAACACTTGAGGAGTCATGAATATTTAATCAAACATGTAGTCTATTATTGGATACCTCCATACGTCGTGAGCATTTGAAGATGGGAGATCCTGGTTTAGCCATGAAATCACCTTCTTGACCTCCAATGACAAAAAGCCGGTCATCCACTACTACGCATGCTCTATAAGTCACACAAGAACAGTCAAAACTCAAATTAAAACGGAGGAAGGTGTATGAAGTAGGCAAGTAGCTATAAGGATTAACTACAAGTACAACAGACTTCAACAGAGAACCTGTGAGGTCCTCCACGAGGGATTGGAATTTCACTTCTCCACTCTTTTTCCAATGCTTTCCCATCTTTTACTGCTATACTCCAGTGTTCAACCCCTGGTGTATGCCGATTCTCCTTGCTTCCACCCATCACGTGGAGTCTACCTCTCCAAAGCTGAGTAGCTGGAGCATACCTGAATGTAGACAAACTTTGTCACTCAGTTCCTCTCAATCATTTAGCATCGCAGAAGATCTTTAAGCAGCAAAATGATATCAAAACGAGTTAAACCGCCATTTCTCAAACCCCAACATCATCTGTAGGAATGGCATGTAATCATCCTTACCTAGGAACTGGTAAAGGAAGGAAGTCACTCCACGAATTTGTATCAGTGTCAAGCACAAAAGTTTTAGCTAAATTGAGGACCATATTGACCAGTGACAATGTAGATGTATCTACCATCCGTTACCATCCCTAAATGTGAATGTGCCATCTCTTTTGGCATATCAAATCTTCCTCCCCATGTGTTATCTACGAAATTGTATATATCAACATGGGAATGTACCTGAATGTCGAAGACACAAAGAAATAGACAGCTCATCATAGGTCAGAAACCACCAAATACTACTGATCAAAGATCTCTTTTTCTTTTTTTCTTTAAAGAAGGATATATAAGAGGCTTACAATATCAATGGTGCCGTATCCAGCAAACACATATAGAAAATTCCTAATCTGAATTGCAGCTCCATCTAGACGAGGCACAGGAGCAGCTGACATCTTCCCCCATTTAAGTTCAGGAGCAGCTAAATCTTGAAACGTTGCAGAAAGCTTTCTTTCCCTAACTTTATCGTTCTTCTTCTTCTCAGTATTGCTTCCCTGAAAAAGCACCAAAAGCAGACGCAAGAAGTGAGAAACTGAGCCTAATTATCTTATGTTTTGAGATCCAATTACATGAACAAGAGACAGCATTTACATTGGAATTAGGAGGGAGTTGTCCGATCACGGTGGTAAAAGAGGAGGGAAGAGACATCCCAACCGAGGAGAAAGGATGAGAAGAAGCCCAAAGGAAGTCTCCAACAAGTCCCGCAGCTAAAAGCGCGAGGCATGAAACTAACACAACCCTCCCGCAATTCTGCTTCCCAGCTTGCCTCGCCATATCTCTCTCTCTAAATTGGCATCTATCTCCCTTCGAGGGTTTCACAAACTTCAAGCAAAGGTTTAACCTTTTGGTTTAAAAAAAAATACAAATTTTGGTGTTCGGAGGTTGCAGAGGTGACGGATCTTGATCCCCGAGAGGGCAAAGCCGTGTTTTTGTTTCTTCTCTCTCTCTCTCTCTCTCTCTTGTGAAAAATAAAATAAAATAAATAACATTCAGGTTTTAAACGCAAACGCAAATTCCGAGCTCTGTGTTTCTCCCTACTTATCGCCGCCGGCTTCTATTGTCTCTCTGTTTGTCAGAACTGATTCCGTCGCGCTCCGGCTTTAGCTTATTTGGTCAAAGGTTTTGGCTTTCTTCCTTTCTCACATGTTCGGTTCTCATATTTTCACGGTGTTTGTGTTAGCTGTGGTGTTACTCGTTTCGCTTATATGTTATCTGCTCTTCTTCCTTTCGAGAGTTTATTTTGGACTATAATCCTGAATTTATGGGTTTCGTTTAGAATCCTTCCTATCTTCTTGTTATGCCTTTGTAAGGCTGGCTGGCTGCTTCTGAAATGGAGTTCAAAATCGTATAATTTTTTAAGATTTTGTGGTTTTTTTTGGTGCAGGGGTTTTAAGTGTCTGTTTCTGGAATGGCTCAGTGTGTGAGGTCAACTCTAAATCCGTTGAGAACACCCCACAGCGTGACTAGGACAGTGTCTGTTAAAAACCCAGCTTTTGCATCAGTCTCGTTCCTTAGAACATCACCGGAGTTCAGGAAATACCCAAAACCTTGTTCATTGGTTATGTCTTGCCAGGGGAAGGCTCAAAACCAGCAGGAGGAACGATCACAACTGTCGCTTGACGATTTAGTCACGAGTAACCGGAAAGGAGAGGTTCTTGGCACAATCAGAGACTCGCTTTCTAATTGTCTCTCTGAGACGAATCTTCTAACGACTGTTCCTGGTCTGAAATCTAGAATCAGGGGAAAGGTTAGCAATGTTTCCTTTTTGTTTCATATCTTTCTGAAAAGACCAAGCTTGTGCTAGACCAACACAATTGTCGATTTTAGGAATTGAGAACTGATCAAGATAGTAAAATTGATATTGTAGGTCAGAGATATTTATG
The DNA here is from genome assembly GCF_030686135.1 of Camelina sativa. Classification (NCBI taxonomy): domain Eukaryota; kingdom Viridiplantae; phylum Streptophyta; class Magnoliopsida; order Brassicales; family Brassicaceae; genus Camelina; species Camelina sativa. Next base: position 10,493,738 of record NC_141898.1, on the reverse strand, counting down.
ATGCTGGTGATTATCTGGTTCTTATTACAACTGATCGGTTGAGTGCATTCGACAGAAATCTTGCTTCAATTCCCTTCAAAGGCCAGGTTTGTCCTCTATATTCAAAGCTCCACAGTGTTGCTGAATAATGGAACAAACTGCAATGAATAATAAGTTTGTGGTGGTTAACTTTCAGGTTCTTAACGAGACAAGTTTGTGGTGGTTCAATAACACACAGCATATAACTCCAAATGCAATTGTTTCCTCTCCTGATAAAAATGTTGTTATCGCAAAGAAATGCGCTGTTTTTCCCATAGAGTTTGTTGGTTAGTGCGTGTTGGATCTAGATATAGAGTACCTTGTCAGACGCTTCCCTATGCAGCCTCTATTTGCTTTAGTTCTAAGCTGTTCTCTTATGTTTGTTATTTGTAGTTCGAGGATATGTGACTGGAAGTACTGACACGTCTTTATGGACGGTGTACAATAAAGGTGTTCGGAACTATTGTGGGAATGAGCTCTCAGATGGTACGGTTTCTTTTATTGCCATTTATTAGTTGTCTTCTTCTTTAAGTGCATCTTAGAAGATCATTCATATGCTGATTACTAAGTTATGCAGGATTAGTAAAAAACGAGAAGCTTCCTGCTAATATACTTACACCAACAACTAAGGCTGCGGATCATGATGTGCCCATCTCTTCAAATGAGGTCTATTAACCTGTTACAGTAAATGTTTATATAAACCATAAAATAAGTTTTTTGAGTCATTAGGTTGCTCTTTCTGTGATCTGCTTAGCTGTAAGACAAGAATATATAAGCCACAATTGTGTTGTTCTGTGTTTCTTCTAATTCTTCAGATGATTCTTGCAGATAGTTGAAGGTGGATTCATGACTCAAGCTGAATTTGATGAAGCAAGTATGAAAGCTTTGAGCTTGTTTGAGTTTGGGCAGGTTAGTTACAACTCCTCCATCGAAAGCCATAGACTATAGTGATTAATAATCTCTAAATTGCAGACCACAAGATATCAGTTTCTTGATATATTTTGCTAGCTTCGATATTGAAATGTTGTGCTTTGTTGGAAGGTCTAATAGATTTTAATTATATCATGCTTGCATTAGCGTGTTGCCAAGGAACATGGACTGATACTGGTAGACACAAAGTACGAGTTTGGAAGAAGTAGTGATGGCTCAATCTTATTGATTGATGAGGTCTGTTATCTTTTCTCTTTATTTCCATGTCTGTCTCTCTTCGAATGCATAGTTGAAGACATATCTGCACAACTGCCACAATCACTGATTAAAATCATCATCCACTTGTACACATTGTTCATAGATTCATACACCCGATTCCAGCAGATACTGGCTTGCAGGCTCATATGAAGAGCGCTTCCAAAAAGGCCTGGAGCCTGAAAATGTTGATAAGGTTAGTGATTTTGCCTGTTTTTGCTCTCAGTCAGGTTTCATTGGGTTGTAGTACTTTGTTCACTCACACGTTCTCTGTTTTTTATTTTCAAATAGGAGTTCCTAAGATTATGGTTCAAAGAGAACTGCAATCCGTACGAGGACAAGGTATGCTTACATCTTCACAATGTAATTTTCATTTTTCCTACTCTATCTGAGAACCCTGCTAAAATTCTTGGTGTCTCCATCGTCGGTAATTTTCAGGTCCTGCCTGCTGCTCCAGCAGAACTCGTGACTGAATTAGCTTGGCGGTATGTATTTTGATCTATAAATTTTACTAGAGGATTGTTCTATTACATGTTTTCAATATGAAAAGAAACATTGTGTGTACATGCTTTGTAAGATCGGACGTTCACTGAACTACGTTAATTTTTGCTAGTAGTTTTGGTATTAAAAAAACTGATGCAAGGAACCGTGATGATGGCAGGTACATCTTCTTGTATGAAACTATCACTGGATCAAGAATTGACATTGTTCCGACTCAGGTATGATCCCGATCAATCCCAAAATCTCTACTTTGTATCAACCACGTTTAATCAGAGTTTCAAGTGTATTGATCTATAGCTTTGTTGACAGGAACCGATACATGACCGAATCTCAAGAAACACAAGCCAAGCACTTTCATCTCTCCGTCAACTTTGATATTTGATTATAACCTTAGCCAAGGATGCAGAGAGCATAAACCTGTTTCTTGTTGCATTATTGTTTCCGATTGTTGTCGTAATTGTTTTGAAATTAAAGACAGCTTAAGTTTAAAGAGCAGTCTTACAAATGAATAAAATTAATTGACCGAACCCTAAAAGAATCCATTTGCTTTCATTCTTGACATAAGGCTTGGTTAATTAATATAATATTATATATATAGTTTGTATCAACGAAGAAAAAAGATCATATGAAAACGAACAAAACAAAGACAAAGACATTCATCTATATTGACAACTGATGTTCAGAACCAGGATTATAACCCAGTAGAAAGGTAACAATTATCGATGAACAGACGGAAAACTTAAAACTTGAAGGTTTTAGTCACTATATAGTTCTGCCTATCAATGCTTTGTCGAGGTTAGTACTTAGCTGTAATTTCTATTGCATATTGGCATTCCACAACTGCCTTTTTCCAAATATGTAAAATTCTACCCTTCTTTCTGTTCCATATTATAAAACCGGCTTTAGCTTCTACATATAGACAAAATACTTCTACTTGCTTCTTTTATCAGTCTCTACTTTTCTGCAACCAAAGAAATTAAAACCACGTAGTTAATACCAACTTAATTTTAGAGAACCTTCAAGTTGCAGTCTGGCTTAAAATGCCTTTTCATACTTTCTTTCTGCTTCTATCGAACCTGGAAAGATCCAGGAAGATGTATTAACAAGTGTTAACAATAGTTATGCGATAATGTGACTGAATCAAGAAGAAAGTTTGCACATACCAATTGCTAGGCTGATTGAACTGACGAGGCTGCCTTATTTTCTGTAGTAACAGAGAGAGTAGCACAATTCTCTTTCTCAAACTCGGGGTCTTGAATTTCACCAGTCTTCGATGGGGAAGCAAAGAAGCTATCAGGCAGCGCGTTCTCCAGACTTCTCTCTTGCCTTGAGCCAAAATAATAAAAGAGTGGATGTGTAAATCATTCAGAAACGACTTAAAGCCTTGAAAATGATCAGAAACCGTTTTTATTATCTTAGTAGACATACCCGTTGTTGAGATGGTAATTGTAACCACGTTCTTGGCTGATGTTATGATCAGTATCACTCAGAAACGCTCGATTTGCTTCAGACTGAAAATGTCCTGAATCACCATTACCTGCTTAGAGGATAGATAGGAGGGCGAAAGTGAATAAAAGTTAGATAAAGCCAAATTACATGCAGGGGGATTAGAATAACCTTCGATGACTTCTTCACTAGTGTTTTCTGATCGAAATAGCAAGCTTTGATTGCCACGAGAGGCAAAATGAACGGGGGAGCCAATAACAAGACCACGCTGGTGATGGAGAAAGGATTCACTGTCCATGTCGGGCAACTGCAGATTCAGAAATCTTTTCCTCTGAAATTCTAGTGCTTGTTGCAGGTCAGCTGCCTGCTCAGCTTTTCTCCTCATCATCTCCTGTGTGTTAGAAAACATCCTTGGTGCTGGTAGCAAACAAAACAAGACTGGTCTTAGAAGAAATACCAAACAAAATAAAGAAGCGATTGAGCTTTGATGAAACCATATCCAATCAAGCGTAGGAAAAAGATTCAACTAACCGAGGTGACAGTCAAAGAGATCCCTGGAATCCATTCCAGATGGACTTGAACCAGGAGAATAGTTTCCTCTCTCCATCTGCTGCAGCATTTGTTGCTGCTGCCTTCTGCTATTATATGATAAAAACGATGATAAGAAAAGGAAACATGGGAAAGAAGAAGAATGTGGGAAGGAGAGAAAAAAAAAAACAGATAAGGCAGGAACAGAGGTTTCAACATACTTTTCAAGGATTCTTCCCTTCTCCTTGTATGGTTTGACGAGCACACGTGAGTCACAGATGAAATGAGGATTTCCTCTGGCCAATATGATTCTCACAGTTTCAGAGTGGACAAAAGTGACAAACCCAAACATTCGTTTCTGCTGGTAGGGGATCCTAACATCTTGCACTGGTCCAAAATTGCTACAAGAAAACAAGAAACATGATTAAACAGAGACAGGCTTACGTTAATAGACATCCACCAAACTTTTGATGATGCAAACACATAAAAAGCATTGACCAAAAAAATGTATTTTTGAAACATTACCCGAAATAATTGGAAACATCTTCATCTGTGAAGGAGCTGTCAGCTGGAAATGTCAAGTAAATCTGTTTAGATGCAGAGTTAGATTTATCTCCCATTCCCATAGACTCATCCCTTTCATGCCGGCCTGGACTACCATACCAGTAACCCTCTTCCCCAAATTGTCCTGCTCCTGATCTGCAAATACAAAACACCACCAAAAAAAGAAAAGTATCAATTTACATATCATATAAGCTAACACAAAGATTTCTTCAAACATGATCCACCGCAACCAACACATTTTTTTGGGGTTAAATCTGAAGTCTTTACCAACCAAATACACATTCTTGAGAGAAAAGAAAAAAAAAAAAAAAAAAAAAAGCTTCATTTCATAGTTACCTGTGCGCATTACGCTGATGCAAGAGCAAACTGAGACCTTTTTCATACGACATTGGAGAACCAGAAGCCGCCAAGTACTGAGCAGCGGCCATTCGCTGCCTCTGAGCCATCTTCATCCTCATCATCTCCTCTTGCTGTCTAGAAACGTAATCCGGCGAGCCAAAACCACCAGGAGAATCAAAATCATCACCCAAACCACCGGGTTGGAACCTGTTGTAACCGCCGCCGCCAAATCCGGGTTCCTCTGAGCCGAAGCAAGCATCACTGGCTGAGAAACTCCTCTTATGCAAATGCGCATCTCCACCATTGTCAGACGAGAAACCAAACGGATCCACAGATTCGTCCTTGTTCTTGGAAGAAGACTCGTTGAGAAACGACAAGTAGTTCCCTAGTTGCTGCTCATCGAGTAAATCGCCGTTTCCAGTAGAGTCACCAGCAGCAACAGCAACAGCACCACCATCTGAAGCAAAAAGAGACGAACTTGCTTGAAACGGACTCGAATTCATGTTAGGGTTACTTCCGAGTGAGCCAGGGGTGGTGTAAGAAGGAGACAGAGGGTTTCTAGAAAACTCCATAAACCCGTTTCCGGTTGAAGACTGAGACAAGGAGTGACGGTGGATGTTAATGGGCCTGGAGATAGGGTTCAATGGGGACGAAGCAGAGGAAGAAGAAGAAAGACCTAAAGCAGATTTAGCTTTGAGACAAACGGACTGTAAGAAAGTGTCGGGTCCAAGAGCCAAACGCATCAAATCTCTATTACCCAAGTCTTGTAAAAGCAAGTAACCAATGATTTTGGATGCGAAATCGGGTTCTAAAGTTCTGATCTTTGTGAAAAGTATCGAAGTAGGATCTCCCGGATCCATGATGGTCACTCTTAAATTTTCTCTACTTTTTTTTTTTTTTTTTCTCTCAGAGAGAAAGAGAGAGAGAGATTGAAGAAGGAGAAGAGGCTCTTCTTTGTGTTTTTATGAAGAGAGAGTTAGTAGTGGGTTACTCAAAAAACTTGGTTTTTTTTTTTATGTAGCGTTTAATGTGATGTTTTTTTTTTTTTTTTGGGAGATTTTGATTTGAGTATGATTTTGTCTTCTAATGAGGATTTATTTATATAAGAAAAAAGAAAAAAAAAAAAAAAAAAAAAAAAAAAAAAAAGGGAGAAACTACTTTGGTAATGTTGTTCTTTCTTTTCGGGTTCTGTTTTTTGGTGTTTTTGGTGTTATCGGGTTTAGGGTTTTTTTTTTGAAGTTTGGTCGAGACTAGGAGCGGGATTATAGTTAAAATCGAATTTGTTTTTGGCTACAAAGATAAATTCTTCATTAAGATTTTGTTTAACAATATCTTTTCTTGACCAACCGAGAGGTTATTTACCATTGGATGCATGATTGTGTTGGTTTTTGATAAGGATGGGATGCATGGTTTCTTCTCTATACTCTCTCTCTCTCTAGTTATATTTTTTTCTTGTCAATTGGTTGAATTTTATAGTTTTATGAAAATATGTTGTGATTAAGTGACTTATTTATATATACATAAAATAGTTTTATACAATTATGTCTTCTAGGTTTTTTTCTATGTTTTTATAAATCTTCATCAATTAATAAGATTTACACGTTACGAAATTACTCAACTTCAACCAGATTTATAACTAAGTTTAATAAAAAGATGTATTATTTACATGTCCTAGATTCAATTATCTTTTAAACTAACATATTAATTAGTTTGAGATTTAAGATACAAAAAAATTATGAAATATAACTCTTCAAAGATATTTGTGTATCCCTACACTTTATAGTTTATTGTACATTGATTTTACGTGTCAAAGTCTTATTTACTCAATTTGTGAAAAATTAAAATTATTTAAACAATTATAAATATTAGTTTATCTATTACATAATTTATAAACACAATCTAATTACATTATTTATAATTACATAATCTAATACATTGATTTTCCATGTCGCATGTTATTTCGTTTCTGCCACAGGGAATGGACTGCAATCTGAAACACATATCTCAGCAAAAACAAAGTGTTATTTTCGCGGGGAGTTTTCGTAAGGAAAGCTATAATAGTCTCCCAATCTGAAGTTGGTCGTCATGAGCTTTGAAGTCAGTCCTTCCAAATTTCCATCGAGTATGAGCATTGAAAAAAAAGATGGGTCCTGGTTTCTTGCGGATCGTGACAGAGAGCACATGAGGCGTCTACCCTTGTTTGCCAAGTCTGCATTCGGCCGCCTGTAGTCAAGCGGTTGAGCATTGTTTGCCAGACTATAAGCGAGTATTTTGGCTTGGCTTGCGAGAACCATATCCTGTAAGCCCAGTTTTTTGTTTCTTTTGGGACCCGAATGAACTCCCATGTTTCTTTTGTGCTAAAATCCTGTTTGTATTGATCTCGTTTTCCTTTCCAAAGTGCAATGTGCTAAAATAGTCAACTCGATGTCTCCTTTGTTTATGAGTTAGCGCAGCCACAGTGGCATGTAAGTCGATGCCCACATCTATATACCCCCGCTGACCTGCAACATCAATTAAACGTCTAAGTGGTGACCAACGATCATGCCAAAAGAAAACATTTTTCCCATTCTGTATCTCATACCGCACAAAATAGGTAGCTACGTCGCAGTACTTCAGTAATTTTCTCCACATCCATGAGCCAACTGCAGAATGGATAAAGTGGAGAGCACAAAGTCCATTGAACTGGAGATGTCAATATGCATTGCACTTCACGGTGTTAAGGTGTCTTTGTGATAATCCTTTACAATCTCTGAGGCCAAGAGTACATTTTCCATCAAAGTCCATCTTTAACAAAACCTGATTGGTTTTCAGAAATAAAATGTGGAAGTAGCCGCTTCAGTCTATTTACGAGAATCTTAGAGATCACCTTATACATCATATTGCAGCAGCTTATTAGCCGGTAATCTTACATCTCTCTAACCTCTTTTTTCTTCGGTATAAGAGCTAATATGGTAGTGTTCACTCCCTTAGGCAGAAATCCATAGTGAAAAAAAAAAGATTGAATAAAAGCAACAAAATCTTTTTTCACAACCGACCATATCTCCTTGAGAAATTCTATTGTATAACCGTCTGGACCCGGACTATTATCAGAACACCCGCCATCCTCAAATACCCCATATGCTTGTTGATACTCAGTGAACAAAGCATCATTCACTAGTACCCTATCCAATTTCTTGCAAATAAGACCTGAATATCTCTTATTACACTAACTATATAATGGACCATGGCCCTGCATATCAGTAAGTGAACAACATTGCACCAACTATTGAAAATATCTCATGCCCAGAGGCACTATAGGGTTCACTTCATAAACAGAGTGCTCATCTCCCTCTAATATCTCATCGAAATCACCATAGATCATCCATGGTTTATTTCTAAACATGGGTGAGTCATGATGAAGTTTCAGATCCTCCCACAAACCCTTTCTCTCCTCCACAGTAGTTGCCGCATACACAAAAGATACAAAAAATTCATGCTCTGCATCTTCCAGTTGAACTGAACAAGTGACTACTTGACCGCTTGTAAAACAAGGGGTTAAGCGAACACTTTGACTGCTCAACCCTTCATCAATACAGCAACACAGTCAATTGTTACTGCCGTCATTGCTGCATTAACTATCATAGTTGTATCAGACGGAATATCGTCTGTCTCCAGCTCCACATCGTTCTCCACATTTCGTACTGCATTTTCTTTCTCATCATCCTCATCCTTCCCACTAAGAACATAGTAAGAATTTGACAAAAGAGATATTTCACCATCAATAGACTCCCAATGCTGCTTACAAGAGCTCGACTTATACCCTGATTTTTGTGTCCACCACACCAACTGCAAGTGTTGTGTTATGTTGGACCATCTCTCTTGAGCCGACTCTGTTAACCGTAGCATTCTCCACATGTTCTAGCTCTGTCTCCTTCTGCATACTTGGGCATTCCAGAGAGACTTTTGTGTTACTTACTTTAGCGACACGACAAGCCGAGATCATGTGTCCCCATTTCCTACACCTACTACACTGAGGAGGTAACCAAGGATATGAATACTTGACAACCACATCTAACTCATCTTCCTCTTCCCCAAAGAATAGATACTCTGTAGGGAACTCCTTAGTTTAATCGACTTCCACTAGGATTTGAGCTTCCTCAGAACTGACACAAGTCTCTGTTTTGGGATGCAACCATATTTTCTTACCCACCGCTCTAGACAAGAACTCCAGACCCTTGTCAGTGTACATGGTGGGAGGTACATTCTTCAAAACTACCCACAAAGGAATTGATTTCATTGCCGGTTATGCCTCCTCCGCAAAATGTGTCCATTTTATAGAAGCATATGTATCCCCACAATGTTCCACATACCTCTATTTAAAACTTTATGGCTGATCACTTCACTACGGATTCGAAACTTAATTGTTTTGTCATTGACAGCAAAAACATCTATAAGAGAAGATGTATCTCCCAGCCTCCAAATTTTGTTGACGATCATATGAATCTTGCCCACATGTGTGGCCTTTGTGTTTTAGAAATTTCCCTACCAAGAAGTCTTCCCATATGGGCTTTGCATCCACAAAAACATCCCTAGGAACCACCACTCGTTTCTTATCATCCACCTCTGAGACAACAAAATCTTGTTTTGTAAAAGTATTCTTCTGCACCGCTTTTAACCAGTCCCTCTGATTCCGGAAGCCAAACCATCCAATTTAGACAATTGGACCTCAAAGAGCCCTTGCTCCCCACTCTTAACAACCCCACTTGCAGAACTCTTCTATACATAATGCTCATCTCCCTGCACTGAACTCCTCTGGCTCACAGCAGCAGTCGACGAAATTGCCAACCCCATCGCCGGGGAAGCAGACTCACCTAGAGTTGATGACGGATCCGCCCGTATCATCAGAATATGGCTAAAACAATCCAAACCCTAATCGTCTTTCCAATTGCGTGCCACACAAGCTTTCCAAAATTTCCCAGTCCTTTATACTTATATCGATTATGTTAACTTATAGCTTATAGTCGCTGGTCTTTTGCTAATCTATAAGCACACAGTTATTTAACCATTGGATGTTTGATCTTTGGTTTGATAAAGGTTGAATGCATGGCTTTGCATATTTATATTCAACTAGTTTACTCAACTTAGGTGTTATTAGTTATTTATTTCTACTTTTAAATTTTAAATTGAATTTTTGCATGAGGAGATTAATGATTTGTAAAATTCAATCAAATTTATACGTTCTTTAAAATATTTATTTTAATAAAATATGTGTTATTAGGTTAGTGATTACGACAAAAAAAAGTTGGTGATAACGACAAAAAAAAAATGAACTTTCCAAAATATTTGGGTATCCATACATTTGAAAGTCGTTTGAGCAATTTCGGTTTACAAGTGCTATCTATTTATGGATGTTTAACGTACATGGATTTTAATGTGGAAAGACAAAGAGTTGGTTTGCTCTGCTATGGTTCTATGTGTCTTGTCTTGTTCGAATAATTTGGAAAAGAAAAGTTTATCGTTATATTTTTGTCGTCTTGTATATCATTTAAAATTTATGAAAAGTTAATATTAATAGATTATTACGACCAAAAAAAGAACTTTACAAAATATTTGGATCCACTCGAAAGTCATTTGTGCGATTTTCGGCTTACAAGTGTTATCTACTTATGGATGTTAAACGTGCATTGATTTTAATGTGGAAAGTCGAAGAGTTAGTTTGGTCCGTGATGATTTTACGTGTCGCGCCTTGTTCGAATAATTTGGAAAAGCAAAATTTGATGTTAAATTTTTGTCGTCTTGTACATCATTTAAAATTTGTGAAAAGTTTATGTATTACAAAACTATTGTTCAATTAATTTTAATAAATAAATATTTTCTAAACTGTTTAACTAATGAAATATGTGTTATTCAAACGCTTGAATTTAGGTGACCTTTTGGTTGTAATTTTTTGAGTAAAAATTTAGTATATAAAGAAAAAAATAATAAAAATTAGCTTTTAAAGATGATTAAAAAAAATTAGATAACTGTTTGGTGTAATTTCTGATGTTAATTTGTTTCTGTTCTCCAAATTGATTGAGTTGGGTGTTCGTTTTCCTGGACTTAATGCTCGTTACGGTCATGTAGCTACTTTGTTTGATACCAACATCTATCAGGCTTTGTCTATTGAAGGGTGAAGGTAAAAGCTTATGGACAACTTTACGGTGCATAGAAATTGTTTCAGTTATTTGGTTATCTTCTCAAGTTGGATTTTGCATCTCTGTATGACGGTTTGTGGTTTTCCGATTATTCAAAAGCTCTCCGGAAGAAACTTAACATCAAAGATACTCTTACAACTGAAGAGAACAACATTCTTGTTTAAAAACTCCATAAGAAACTCGAAGAATTGAGGAAGTTAATTTTATAAGTTGTATTCAACATATACCTTTATGGAATCTACTCACACTTTTGAAATTTTTGAGATGATTTAAATAAATCTATAACGCAAGATCATAACTTTATATATATATATATATATATTAAGTTATGTCATATTTGAGATAAAATTATTTCTAAAATAATGTACAACTTATAAAATTTATTGGTACCATGAATTCCTTGATTCTGTTTATTTTCAATTTTTCATCATCTCATGTATAAAATACAACTTATAAAGTACATTAAAGAGATTGCTAAATTAGTAATTAGGTATTCATCCAAATGTGAAATAAAGATTAAAAGACTGAGAAAGTACATCACTAGTATTAATTTTTCTTTTTCACCATGTATATACTGTTCATATGTAACTGTTTTACTTTATTTTATTATATCTAGAACTTTATAACAATATCAAATAAAAAATAATTTTAGAAAACTCTAGAACTTTATTCTACTATGAAAAGTTGCAAACCCCGTTTTGTATGTGACACCGTCATATATTCTTCGTAACACCAATGTAACTGAAAGAAATTAAATAATGTTTATTCTTGTTAGAGAATAAAAACAAACGTATCATTACTTTTTAACTTTTTACCGCAAAAAACTGAAACGGACTTCTCTTCTGCTTCGATAAGGGCGCTTTGTTTTTTTTTTAACTTTCCCCTGAATCACTCTAAAACCCGCGCGTGACATGAATATTTCCACAGTTGGAAATGTACGGGTGCTTAAGGTACTCCACATCTGATCTCCACCGTTAAAAAGTGAATCAGAAGTTAATGTCAAAGATTTTTGCTTTTTTACTTGGGACACGTGAGGGTTCTCAATGGTCACAGTCACAGTCAATTTGACCAGAGTTCGTATTATTTTGTTGGCAGAGCCATGCATCAGACAATTATGATACAAAAAAGTTAATGCTCTTCATGGAAAACGAGATTTATCAATTTGCCCAAAACAAAACACCAAAAAAAAAAGTGAACGTTATTTTTTATGTGGTTTTTGCAATGAATATTTTTTTTTATTTAAGCTAAATAAGATTTTTAAAAACTGGTATTATGTATTTTCCGGAAATGGATAAAACAATGATGACTATCGAGGACCAGTATCTAACATTTTAAAACTAAGGGTCCGAATGGTAACCGCGGTTTTGGTTGTGCGGGGAAAGCGGTATTACAGTACGGTACAGTTCAACTGCGGTACGTGCAGAATAAATATATTTGCGGGACACTTGCGGTTTGTACAAAATAAACGGTACAGAATAATGTTTGATTGGTGAAAACAAAATTGCGGTTTTAGAATAAGCGGTACAAAATAATCAATAATTAATATAATTGTAAATTACTAATTGTTTTGTGTTAATGAAAAAATATTTCAAACCTTAAATACAAAATAATATTCTAAACTATTATGTAGATATATTTAATGCAAAACTAAAAACATTATTTACAATTTATTAACATTGTGCTATTTATAACATATGTGAATTTATTATTATTTGTAATTTATTATTATTATTTATTTTGTAATTTATAATATATAATCATTTACATTAACCTTTATACTTTTAATCCATTAAATTATTTATCCAACATATTTTCCATGATTTTATTTGACAAAAATTATTATTTGTAAATTATTAAAATTCTGTAGTTATTTCCTACATATTTGAATTAATTATTATTTAATTTGTTATACATAACTTATTAGAGAGAAGATAAATGTATTTAGGGTAATCCATGTTTTTGCTTTTATATATCAGTATTAAAAAAAAATTTAAAAGATACTTTAGTACTTTGTACATCAAAACCGTTGGATAATAACCATAGGTAGATGTAAAAGCGGTCCAAGGCATAAACATTTAGACAAAACCGCAAATCATTGTTATTATTATTTTTTTTTAAAAACGCAAATGAACAACTTTTGTGTGATTGGTAACTTTAGTGTGGTTTTGACAAAACAGTATTAAAAACAGCGTTTTGAATGCTTCCATTCACTGTCTAAACATGGGGCAATAAGTTTTAGTATCCTAGGTGTATGAGTAGAGGTGTCACATCATGAATGCCACAAACAAATCATGTTTACATACTTTTGTTCTTTTGGGCAATTTTGGTCTCTCTCTAGTCTAAAGCTGTTTTCCAATGTAAGCTAAATCTTTTTTTCCCCCAAGATTAGGGATAAAATTATCAAACATCAATAAAAGGCCCAAGAAAGGCGCAGTTAAATCTTGTTACTTTTCTAAACAGAGCCCAGTTTCCGGAAAATATGTTTGACAAAATAAAATAAAAACAGTGGTGGCCCAACGATGTATGGGTATGTTTTTGGTGATTCTTTACGTTGTTGGTTGCATTTTAAACCTATAGAAGTGTATGTAAGTAGCATTATTACATCACATATAGCTAACAAATAGGTGTTGACAAATAATACATCATTCCAATCAATGATAGGTTTCATTTTTTGTTAAGTAGGTGGGTGTCGTGGTCTATGATACTGTGTCAATATGCATATGTGTCTATACACGTTTAATTTCATTTTTGATAAATATGGGGTCCTCCTTAGTTGTTATCTTTGATCGGAAGGTTTTCACTTCATTGTTTTGTTAACGTTATCACATTTCCGGCCCTGTCGTACCATATGCTAAATAAAGGTTTGTCATAACAAAAATTTTACAATAATGAATGGAGAAAGCATATTATATAGCAAAAATGAATGTAACCATATATATAGTTAAGCATATGGGCTTCAACTACGCCCTCGCATTTAATTATATCTTCCATTTCTTTCTTCATTAAGACCTGTGACTCTCTGTTTGTTTAATACTTCCATTTTTCCATTTCCAGTTTTTAATTGTTTCTTCACAATTTTTTTGGAAAACAAAAATACGTTATGTTCTTCGTGAGTTCGTATGCTTACTAAATACGTTAGGGAAACAAATGTAATTAGAAGTATTTTCGTTAATTTGGTCCCCCAAGTAAGATTTATTTTGTTTTTGGTAAAAAGTTAAGTTTTATACCAAATTTTCTATTTTTTTTTTCTGTATAAAATAAAGATAGAAAGCTAGAAAGGAAAGCTAATACATTGGAAATAAAGAGCTAGAAGCGAGGTAGGGGAGACAGTCGATCCTGTCAGGGAGATAAGACGGTTACGAAGCGTGCGATCTACCATGGCTTGCAGCGTTGATGAAGGGGTGGAGACGTTGGTGAAGACTCTGGCATTGCGTTCTCGCTACAGAAAGTAGTAACTGACTTGCAGGATAAGCTTGAGGAGGATAGACGCCTAAGCTTGTGGAGGTTGCCGAATCTGAGAGATCCAAGTAGAAATCTCGCTCAAATGTGGAGGAGGGGATGCCCAAATCCGAACAGCAAAAGCTTCCCAAATCTCCTTTGAATACACAAAAAAGATGTTTATGGGTTTCAATCCCAGAAGAGCAGAGGACACAAACCGGAGATACATTCATTCCCCATGCTAGAAGTCTGTCTGTGGTAGGTAACCTGCCTTGAAGAGCCAACCACGTGATAAAAGAATACCTCGAGACCGCTGTTTTAAACCAAACCGTCTTGCACCAAGGTACTTGAGCAGAGTGAGATCTTAATTGCTCCCAAGTAAGATTTTTGTTGGAGTTTTAACTATTTTACGCAAGATATACGTACATAATGAGAGGAAGACTTCTCAATTTCCGTATTTTTGTACCGACAATTATAGTAAGTAAGAACAATTAAGGATATAACTTCATTCTAATTCAAGTACCATTTCATAAATTAAAATGCAGTAGAGTTCAAGCTGCTCTGCTAATATTTGTGAACGTACGGGATCTCTTATTTCACCATGAGAGTTTAGACTTTAGAGAGTATATGTCCGATGACTACAAAAAATAATTAATGTCATAACTTATAACTCATAAGTAACAAAGCTAACTTCAACATGTAAACACTACAAGAAAACATGGTGAAATTCTACCAAATTTCCTACTAAAATTTTAATAATACAAATTTCCTACTAAACATTTACCATTATTTTACGAAAAATAATTGTCGTAGGAAATTAGTATGAACTTTTTTACAAAATAAAATCGTGAGAAATTCGTAAGTAATTTCCTACGAAATTCTTTCAAAATCGAGAATCATAAGAAAATTCGTAGAAAAATGGAAAAAATTAAATAAGAATTAAAGCAGTACAAATTCCGTAAGAAAATTTCCTTCCAATTTCTTTCAAAAACTGTACCGAAACAATTTCATAAAAGAATGATAGGGAAATTTCCTACAAATATCCTATGAAATTTAATTCCTACCAAATTCCTACTACTTTCCTATATAAAAAAAATAACCTACTAAATTCCTACAAAGTAAATAAACCTAAACCTACTTTCTCCCCTTAAAACATTTCACGCCTCTTTATTATTTCACCCTCTGTCACCCAAACCTAGATCTAATAATCTTCGTCTCTTTATTTTTTTTTTCTTTGACTGAGTTCTTCTCCTTTCGTCTTTCTTCTTTCTTACTAGATTTTTAGGGCTTTGAAGCAAGAACAAGTGAAGCCCAAATCGAAAAAAATGGAGGTTGGTGTAGGAGAGACAAGGATATCTGAAGAAAACCGCTCTCGTGAGCTTAAGGACAGTCTTCATCCTCTAATCTTTAATATCGATTCATTTATTCAATTTCGATCTGATCTTAACTGAAACTTTGATCTCCTTGAATCAAAGATTTGGTTTCGTTGGTTGAAACTCCCTTCCCAGCGGCGGCGTAGCTTGGGTAGCGGTGAAGAAACTGAAGAATCTACGGCAAGGAAGTTAAGGAATCTTAAGAGAGGCGATACATTCTCCAGTCTCCCGTGAAGAGTGGTTTATTTCAGTTTAGGCCGGTTTGTAGACCTAACCGGACCAGTTGGGTTGATTTGGTTAGGTTTTATGTTTAAAAGAATAATAATTTGAAATAAATTGATTTTAGATTTATTTGTTTTGTAAATAAATTGATTTTATATGTATAATTCAGATTAATTATTAATGATTATTTTATTTTAATTTAATTTCGGAATTAATATTATTATTGAAAAAAAAAAGTTTGTATATTATTTATTATTTTGGTAGGAAATTAATAGGAATTTGACAAGAATATTTTAGTAGAAAAATGAAAGAAAATATATGGTAGGAAAATTGTAATATAAATTTGGTAGAAAAATAGTAAAAATGTTTTTTTTATAAACATTTTGATAGGAAAATAGTTAAAAAGTGTTTTTTCATTTTTCTACGAAATTCTTACAAAAACGTTTTTATAAAAAATTGATAAAAAATTTCCTACGAAATTTTTACCAAAATTGATTTACTTCGAGCTATTATCTCCAACATTTTTTTGTAGGAAAAAGGGAAGAAACACCTGTTTCCTTATATTTTCTTTCAAAATCTACGATAGAAAATTAAATGTTTTCTTGTAGTGAAATCTCAATCTACACGACTATATGATCTATACGAATACGACGGTGCCCAATAAAAGCGCAATGTTTACGTATATTATTAATAGGCGTGCCATCGATCTATCTATCTCCTTCTCTTAACGCATTTACGATTGAGAAAAATACTAATAATTCATCGTATGCGTACGTAGATCTAAAATTAAGATATACAAGCATCGGCATTTGACCCCCCCTCCCCCCCCTCAAAAAAAAAAAAGAAATATAGATATACATGCGCCATATAAAATGTAGCCATATTAAAGACAATCCATTAAATGAATTTAGTTGTTTGGTGATTGCAAAAGCTTATAAATATTCTCTTTCAACGTTTTGTTTGTTCTGTTCCTTGTTACTATTCGCTCTCCCACCAACACCAACAACAAAACCAAAAGAAATAAACAAAACAGTAGAATATATCTCTCTCTCTATAAAATTGTTGTAGCTACTTAAGAGAGAGAGAGAAAATAAAAGAATTATGGAACTGGAGGGCTCGAGTAGTGGCCGGAGGCAGCTGCCGTCAAAGGCGGAGATGAGCCGTGGAGCATATTTGGCGTGGGAAGACTTGACAGTGGTGATACCCAACTTCAGTGATGGTCCGACCCGAAGGTTGCTCCAAAGGCTAAACGGATACGCAGAACCGGGCCGGATCATGGCTATAATGGGTCCTTCCGGATCCGGAAAGTCCACTCTTCTTGACTCTCTCGCAGGTTCGTTCTTTCTTACGATTCAACTGCTGCATGCACAAGCATACGGCATACCACATATGACATATCTATCTTCTGTAAAAAAAAATTTGGTGTTAAGTACTGTTAACTACTAGTATTATATTTTAATGAAAAATACCCTAAAATAGCACTAAAACAAGTTTTATTGACAATTATAACACAAATTCCATAAATATTCAAAATAGCACTATTTAACATATTAAAATATTTAAAATTAATTTTTATATTTTTTTTAGGTTTAGGTTCTCAATTTCACATTTATAATATAGTTTTGAGATGTAAGGTTTAGTATTTTGAATTTAGAATTTAATTTTGAAATATAGTGCTATTTTTAGAATTTTATAGATGTTGTGCTAAATTTGGAACAAAAACTTATTTTAGTGTTATTTTTAAAAATTTCCCTATTTTAATTGATAATATTGTTTTTATTCTAAATATTAGTCGTAATCTGTGATATGTACTTTCGACGTCCGAAAACACCAAGATTCTACAATTTTGTGAATTCATATATTTCTATTAATTCATTATAGTATGTTTACCGAATTTATCACATCATAATAGATGATTGTAACCTGCTAATTAAAGTTATAACTTATAATAAGCCCTTAAATAAATAAAGAAATAAGCCTTTCTGTTTTTTTTTGTTTTTTGTTTTTTTTTCAGTCTTTCTAGTTGTTATGATCACCATATAATAAGCTCGAAAGCTGTTTATTGAATGTCGATAAACTTGTAACTGCGGTTGCATGCAAGGAACGGCGAAAAAGTACTGCATAAAGTTTAACTCATAAATGCAAAATTGATTACTGAAGCTGCCCTACCTTTCAGATACTTATCTCCATTTCCACATCCCAATACAAAAAGAAAGCATATTTATACTACTGTTCTGTTATTGTCTTCTCATATATAGAAATTAATTATCATCGATTAATTAATATAAATTAAAATTTCCCGAATTATCTATCCACAGGGAGACTTGCAAGAAACGTGGTCATGACCGGTAATCTTCTATTGAACGGCAAGAAAACTAGATTAGACTACGGTCTCGTTGTAAGTTTCCTCGTTAATCTTTCATCCCACAATTTCATAACATGCAGCTAATTTGTTAGTTCACTAGGAAGTGGGAAATGTCCCTGTGGCTTGTGATCGCGAAACGTTATCAATTTTTCATTTATGGCAACAATTAGACAGCTCCTAGCCACCTACCTAAGTACATATATAGTGGTGCAAAGGTCAAAGATGTATTACATTATTTATTTTCTTATAAATTTATGATAACATAGGCCCATTAAAAATGTATATATTTATTGCCCATAAATGTATAACTATAAAAACATTACCTTCAAATTAATATAAACCAAATTTCCTATGATATTTATAACAATGTTAGATTTATTTTCACTTGATTTAAATGCAACAACGAGGTGTATTATTGCTCTTGAAGTGTATGGATTTTGTGATTATGTATACAGGCATATGTGACACAAGAGGACACATTGTTGGGGACACTAACAGTTAGGGAGACAATAACATACTCGGCTCACTTGAGACTTCCAAGTGATATGTCTAAAGAGGAAGTGAGTGACATTGTGGAAGGCACAATCATGGAGCTTGGTCTTCAAGACTGTTCAGACAGAGCCATTGGAAATTGGCACGCGAGAGGAGTTAGTGGCGGTGAGAGGAAACGTGTCAGCATCGCTTTAGAGATCCTCACTCGTCCCCAGATCCTTTTTCTCGACGAACCGACGAGTGGTTTGGACAGCGCTTCCGCGTTTTTCGTGATCCAGACGCTTAGGAATATCGCACGCGATGGCAGAACCGTAATTTCCTCGGTGCATCAGCCTAGCAGCGAGGTTTTTGCGTTGTTTGATGATCTTTTCTTGCTCTCGAGTGGTGAGTCTGTCTACTTTGGTGAAGCCAAGTCTGCTGTTGAGGTAAACCGTAACCCTATACTCTTTTGCTTCCTTGCACTACAAGAATTATAAAGTTTCTTTTGTTTATTTTTTTTCTTGATTAAAACTCTGTTTTGCTTTTGCTTGTGCTTGGTTGAATGAAGTTCTTTGCAGAATCGGGTTTCCCGTGCCCGAAAAAGAGGAATCCTTCTGATCATTTTCTGCGATGTATAAACTCTGACTTTGATACAGTCACAGCTACACTCAAAGGATCTCAAAGAATCCAGGTGTGGGAGTAACCCTTATCAATGTCTTGTAAACAAAATCTTGATGCTTGTCAAGAACATAGCAAGTCGTTTGAATAAAGAATCAATCATTTGATCGAGATTTTTTCTAAGGTCGATGCTTATTATATTACAGGAAGCACCAGCTACATCAGATCCTCTAATGAATCTAGCAACATCTGTGATCAAAGCAAGGCTTGTTGAGAATTACAAGCGTTCAAAGTATGCAAAATCCGCAAAATCTAGGATTCGTGAACTATCTAACATCGTAAGTTTTCAATTCCATTTTTCAAGTTTAACTCACGGGCTGTCTTGGATTCCATAACGTGTTTTCTTACGCAGGAAGGGATCGAGATGGAAGTAAGGAGAGGAAGTGAAGCGACCTGGTGGAAACAGCTAAGGACATTAACAGCAAGATCATTCATAAACATGTGTCGTGATATCGGTTATTATTGGACAAGAATAATAAGCTACATAGTTGTTTCTATAAGCGTTGGAACCATCTTCTACGATGTTGGCTATAGCTACACATCAATCTTAGCCAGGGTTTCTTGTGGTGGATTCATCACTGGTTTCATGACCTTCATGTCCATTGGTGGCTTCCCTTCTTTCCTCGAAGAAATGAAGGTAACTAACTAATAAAAACCCTATTTAAATCTCACAAATCTTGATTCTGCTCGATCGATGAAAATGGGATCTTGCGTTGTGACTTGTTTCAGATTTTCTCTAAGGAGAGGTTGAGTGGATACTACGGCGTTTCAGTTTACATCCTCTCGAACTACATCTCTTCTTTCCCGTTCTTGGTTGCGATTTCGGTTATCACAGGAACTATTACATACAACTTGGTGAAGTTTCGTCCAGGGTTCTCGCATTATGCATTCTTCTGTCTCAACATCTTCTTCTCAGTTTCTGTAATAGAGAGTCTCATGATGGTTGTGGCTTCTCTTGTTCCAAACTTCTTGATGGGTCTTATCACTGGAGCTGGCCTCATTGTAAGAGCAGAGCAACCTCTGTTTTCGCTTCTATATATTCAAAATGCTTAGAAAGATTTTGAATCTGACTTCTCTTTTTATGTTTGGAATAGGGAATCATCATGATGACTTCTGGATTCTTCCGTCTTCTTCCTGATCTTCCCAAAGTCTTTTGGCGTTATCCAGTTTCTTACATAAGCTACGGTGCTTGGGCTATCCAGGTCAGTCAAGATAGTACGTAACCCTAATGAGCTTTTCATGATCCAAGAACAGGAAAACGTTTTTGGGGTATAGAAAATATTGAACTTTTGAATGTGTTTTAACGTAAGAAGAACGTTTGGGATTGTTTCAGGGAGGGTACAAGAACGATTTCCTAGGGCTAGAGTTCGAGCCTCTGTTCCCTGGTGATCCAAAAATGACGGGAGAAGAAGTGATAGAGAAGGTATTTGGAGTAAAGGTGACATATTCGAAATGGTGGGACTTAGCTGCGGTCGTAGCGATCCTTGTGTGTTACAGGCTTCTCTTCTTCGTGGTCCTAAAGCTGAAGGAGAGAGCAGGACCAGCTTTGAAGGCGATTCAGGCGAAAAGAACCATGAGGAATCTCGATAGGAGACCTTCTTTCAAGAGAATGCCTTCTTTGTCTCTTTCACTGTCGTCAATGTCTTCAAGGAGACACCAACCTCTCCGTTCACTTTCCTCTCAAGAAGGCCTCAACTCTCCTATCCACTACTAAAAGACATATATAATGTATAAGTTTTAATGTATTCTACATCCTTTGTATGATTAATCAGCTATGTCGATCGTTGGATAAAAAGATCAAACTAATAACCAAGTTTGGTTTACTAAACCTTACCGAAATGTTCCACTATTGAAACTTAAGGGTTTATCCGTTTATGTAACATAAGAAAGGTAGGGGTGCACAAGTAAAAGAAAAAAAAAAACAAATTTCTAGATTACGGTAATAGCAATTCAATATATATTTTTATATATGGTACCAATATCATGATAAGAAATTAAGAACTATAAACGAAAACCTTATTTCACCAACACGTTCTAATAACGGTCAGCCAACTTTTCGAATATCAAATAAGGCCACTCAAATTTTGAAGTAGTATTGTATATGGACTAAAAAAAGATTAGGTAAATTTAAAAGAAAATTATATAACACAATTAAGAAAACAACATTCCAAGATATATAGTTTACTAATAATTTGTGAAATCTTTAAGAAGTAAACTGATGCGTTTTTATTATATCACAGTCAACGTAAACATACCTACCTCTCTCGAAGACTTTGAATAGTTCTCTCTATTAAAATATTCCATCTAAAATAATTGGTTGGATCATTCTCATAGAATGCATTAAGAATTAAGAATTGAGAGCACTATTAAACATGTCTAAAAGTACTACTCAGAATTAGTTTCGAGATTAAGATTTTATATCCCTCCAAATATTTACATTGTATCTACAAAGATATGACTAATTAGGATGGACCCTCAAAAGAGAGCATAAGAACGTGCCAAAGATAAAAACAACCACTCTGCCATGTAACATAAAATCTTAATCGTTCTGGGGTCAAAGTAAACTACATATCATTTGTGGAGCATAATACATGTTTAATAATCAAATGTTAATCCGTGACTAAACTTATGAGAATATTTCACATATGCATGCCATTATCCAGTTAATTTGTTGATTTTGTTAATGTGAAAACTAATGTAGAGATTACCTATATACCAAATACCGTGTGTAAGTAAAAAAAATTGACTCAAAACTCCTAAGAAGAAGTCGTATGACCTTTTAATATTTGAAACAATACAAAAATAACAAAAAATTTCGTCAAGAGGTAGTTGAACAAAAGAAAAGAAAAAAAGTTTGTCAAAAGGTAATTTTGCTGACTTCTGTCTTAACACTTTATTTTCCGAAAATTAGGAATAGACAAAAATTTCTGAGTGTGACCAAATTAAAGTCGATAGTAAGTAGTCATTGAAGAACATTCGTCATTGAATAGGTATATAGTCTCCTGCAAAAAGTACGCAAGAAAAGGTATTCACATGCAATAAAAATAAAAATATGTATTATATATAGTAGTAAGTAAATTCGCTAAAGTGTAATTAAGTAAACTTTTCTCATTGATATTGGAAAAATGTTGCAATATCCATGCTGCTTTTGACAATTTCAAAATTTAATAGTAAGACTTTCACATTTAGTCGTTGAGAAAAAGAATATAAAGTCAATTAGGTTGAATATTTCCATGAAACAGAAAAAAATTGTCGTCATATTCCAAAAACGGAATTTGCTAATCACCGTCCATTCGTTTAGCAAAATTAGATCTGAAGCGTTCATCGGAGGTATGGTTTACAACTAAACCACGTGTTGTGATCTTGAGGCAATAGAAACGTGCACTTAGCTTTGCTACTAGTGGAACCAAATTACGAAATTAGAAACCCCACGACCGCACACCATGCGAGATTGAAGACCTAAACCTTAGTGTTCAAAAGTCCTCAAAAGCAGCCACGCGTTGTTTGGGGCTCCACTTATCATTCTATCTGTAATTGCTGAAGTAACTAATGATGTAACAACTGTAAGTTAAGTAGTACTTCTAGTAATCAACTAATCATCAAACAAGATGTGATTAGATATCTACACTCTTATTCTCTTTTTTTTTTTTCTATAAAAAGTGCCATGTATCGATGTCGAATATTCTTGAAAATTAAGTCAACTTATAAACTACAAACAAAAATAATAATAGATAGACTATAGACTTTTAGATTATAGACAGACTATATAGTTTAGATCATTGAAACAAAAACTATAGCCGTGTTAATTCTTTCTTGACAATGAGTTAACCAATTTATATCATATCGTTTGTATAAAACTTGGTTAGTAAAGGACCTTTAAATTTTAATTAATAGAAAAAGATCTTTGAAAACTATAGATTTGTGCGATGTCATTGGTGTAATGGTTGGTTTAAGAACAAGTTCAACGGTGATTTTTAACCGATTGTTAAGGAATGCTTATGATTAAAAATAAATCAAAACACATTAATAATGCTAAAATCGATTCTAAGTTAAGCATTTTTAGAATTGTTTAGGATCGTATATGTGTTGCTCTGTTATTGGTTGAGAAATTAACAAAAAAAAAAAGTTCGCACAAAGATTTTTTCTTTTTTCGTTTCTTTCGACCTCCTTCTCTGTGATTTTCCTCCGAAGTCTCAATCCGTCGAATTGAGAGAAGAGATGTGTCGGAAATCGGTTTCTAATCCGCCGTTATCACCATCCAAACGACGTCGGTGACAACTTCGGCCTGATTCCTCAACCGCAAACACCAATCGGGAAGTTAAAGAAATCGATGAGTTTGGTTCAAGGACACTCCAATCTTGTCCCCATGGTACGCATATCTCTGATTTGAAGTGTAGATCTTTACTATCTTATGAATTGAGAGTAGAAATTAGAAATTTAGGGTTTACTAATTTGGGAATTTACTAGTAAAAGGGTTCAAGATGTGAGTTTGTTTGATTAATATTGGGTCTTTGTCGATTGGGTCTTTCGATTGGGTGTTTGATTTTAGCAAGTTCAGGATGTGAGTTTCATCTCTTCCTCTACTTCTTCTTCGATTACTTTGTTTGAAATTGATTAAGACCCGGACAATGAAGTCGTTGTCTTTGCCAAAAGAACTGTTAAAGACTTGAAACTTCCCTCGGCATTTATCACTCTTATTGCCCAATCTATTCAGGTTTTTTCTAAACTAGATCAACACTTTACACCGGTTACTTAAGTTTCTCTCTTCTGCTATGTTTTTGTTGTTAAGCTCTTTCACTTGTCATAGAGATGGATGATAGATTGAGAATTTTGGGTTACCACTTAGTCTTATGTTAGTTCCAGATTCGACTTATTGTTTCTAAATCTTTAGGTTTAACTCAAGAAGAGGCCTGATTATAGCATTGTACCATGAGTTGTATTATCTTTAGGATTACATTGTGTGATGTTTTTGCTTCAGTTATGCTGTATTCTGTTTTTATTCAATCAAATCCTTTAACGCTCTATTAAGGTAAGCTGCTAATTTTCTTGTTGCAAGCAGTTTCCTTCGCAGCAATGCAAAAAAACGTGTGATGTAAGCATCCAAATCAAGTTGCTTATTCCTTGTAGGAGCTCAAGACCACTGCCTCTCGAAGACACAATTCTTCTCGAATTTTCATTACCAGGTTTTGCCTTTAACCGCATCTAAATATGCGTCGCAAGGTATATACAAAGTCTAACTGAACTCTGTACCCTTTCTTTTGCAAGCTCGGACAAAATGACTAATGAAGGACAATACTCCGAGTTTTGGAATCGTAATGAAGATGGAAGCAATTCCGATGAGGAAATTTCAGATTCAGATGGTAACTCACTTGCTTGATATATAAGCGCATGCATATCCAATCTTTTCGGTTAAACTTCTTGTAGCTTGTAAATGTCTAACTCACATGTTGATTCATCTACATCCAGATGCCAATGAGGCTGTCAAGAGCCTAGTAGGACCTAAACTATCAAAAAAATTGGGACTAGACGAGAAACTAGTTTTACTAGAGCAAGCTGAGCAAGTTGTAATCGTTTGTTTAGAAATCTCTCTGCTTACATTGGTTATTTTCCTGCTTTGTCAGTCTTGGAGCATACCATTTTACAGTGGTCAACAAACCAAACTGTACTTGACATATTACAATTTTCAAAATAATTTTTTAAAAAAATTTAAAAACCCAAAAATTAGGATCTACAATTGGAACATACCATTTTACAAGTTTTTTTAAAAATTTTTAAGTTTATTATTTCTAATTATTATAATTAAAAGCATATTTAAAATCTTTTTTTAACACTCTATCGTTGAACTTGCTCTTAAAAACTAAGATATTTAATAACTTACATTTAATTAATAGGTGTCGTTCAAACCTTGCGAACTTCTAATAGTATATTTTTGCAGATCATGTTAGCGTGTTGCCTTGTTGATCTATGTTTCCCCTCTAGATCAAGAAACTTAATACTATAAATTTTAAAACATTATCTACATTCGGCCAGTACTATTTTATTTGATCATGTGTAATGATTGATTTTTTTTTTTCAACAAACTACGAAATCAGCTCAAACGTGTAATGATTGGTTCATCACATTGAATTTTTCGAAAATTAAATACAACTATTTATATCCAAAACAAATATCTAGTTCTAATTGGTATTTTCATATTGCTACGGTACAAAGTACAAACTGTATCACACTTATTATAAATAATAATAAAGTGATGTAAAAATTAAACAAAAAAAAAAATACTTTCAACCATTTTGTATCACTGTTTTTTACACCGTTAAAAACATCATACTACTTTATGTCACTAATTTTGTGTTCCATTAATTAGATATTTATAGTTTAGTTGTGCTTTAAATAAATTAAAAAACATATGAATGCTTTAAAGTTTAAATCATTCGAGTGTCCGTTTTGGACATCAATAAGTATTTAAATCATAAATAAACATAAAAAT
The DNA here is from genome assembly GCF_030686135.1 of Camelina sativa. NCBI lineage: Eukaryota > Viridiplantae > Streptophyta > Magnoliopsida > Brassicales > Brassicaceae > Camelina > Camelina sativa. Next base: position 10,467,950 of record NC_141898.1, on the reverse strand, counting down.
ACGATATATAGTATACACAATAATATATAAAACTACAAAGAAGGTTAAGTTACACGTCTATATCATATAATTTAGATACATAAAAACTACTCTACATCTCATTAGTTCAGAAAATGTCAAATTCAGAATTGGCTATTTCAAATAATTTTAAATGTTATAGAAACTTTTGGGAAACTTTTGAACTTTTTCTAATATATTTAATATTTTAGATAGTTTTTAGATAATTTAAAGATAGAAACTACGAAAATTCTGTATTCAATAAGTTTTTTTTTTGGGTAGAACACAAGGAGACAAGGTCTCCCTGTTATTTATTTAAACTGAATTAAACAAATTACAAACAGTGAAACAGACAGTTTTTGTGGCCGAAACCCCGCGAACATCATCTTCAAGAAGCGACTCCACAACAATCGGAGCGTTCTCTAACAAATGAAAACCTAAAGGCAAAGTAAAAGCATAGTTGGCTAATCCATCTGCAAGACAATTAGCTTTCCTATAAATATGAGAAATACGGACTATCCAGTCCCACTAAATATAGCCATGGCACAAGCGTACGAGGAAAGAAAAGGGATGAGTATCACAGATCCCTGACTTAAAAAAACCCACAACCAACTCCGAATCAACTTCAAGATCCAGCCTCGACACTCTCTTACCCCATGCAATGGGTAAGCCGTAGTAAACACCCCACAGTTCCGCTAACGGTGCTGAACAAGCCCCAATATTGAACGCAAACCCTCCACTCCAACGACCCAAAGAGTCTCGCAACACGCCTCCAGTCGCAGCTAAACCACGATGCCCGCGTGAGGCTCCATCCATATTCAGCTTAAGCCAGCCATCACCCGGTGCTTGCCACTAGATCAACCTCTCCACACGCTCCCTCAAGCCAAACTTCTCGTGGACCTTTTTATAGGCACAACTTACCTCAATAGCACAGTCCTTGAGGTACTTCACGCGATCTCGGCACTTACCTACCTCACCAAACACATAGCAACATCGCCACTTCCAACCCCACCAAACTCCCAAGCCGAAGATCGTAGACCAGACGTACTCCGTACAAATGACGGTTGATTGTAAGTTCCTGTACAGCCACTTTAGCAGTGTATACGTGAAGAACCGTCGTCTCTGACGAACCGGAACCAGTCTCCTCCATATTCCTGCAATCGACGGACAGTCTCGCAACACATGAATGATGGTCTCTTCTCCCCCTTTGCACAACTGACAAATACTCGTCTCCCCAAGATGTCTTCTAAACCGCTCTGCATTTGTCATAATCGCCTGATTCCCGACCAGCCAGAGGAAAACTCGCACTCTCTCCGGAACTGCAGCTCGCCAAATCAGAGCAAAAAAACCTGTCATATTCTTGACGAGACACTTCGTCTTTCGTCAACAACGTATATGCAGATTTAACCGTAAAAGAACCATCAGCCGTCCCACCCCATGACAGCCGATCCCTCGTTCCATTAACAGTATCAACGACTACCCCCAATACTTCAAGTTGAGTAATCTGCGGGAGATATGGCATTATCCTACTAAAATCCTAACCGATCCCTTCCCGCCAAAACTCCTTCACGCGGAGTTCTTTGTAGTTGCTTGGCAGGTCTGCAATCACCCGACTCATCAAGGGCTCTGTTGAGAGCCAACTGTCACTCCAGAAGCGTGTAACAGAACCATCTCCCAACACCCACCGACACCCTTGCAAAACAACTTCCTTTAAACCAACAATGGTACTCCGCCAAACCGCAGAACACAGTCTCTTCTTCTCTATCCAACAAGGATCCTGAATATGACCAACTCTATACTTGCTACGGAGGACCCCTGCCCATAAACTCGTACGGTCATTGATGACCCGCCAACCGAGTTTGGCAAGAAGTGCTCTATTCATCATCTTCGAAGAACGAATCCCAAGTCCCCCTCCACTCCGCGGCTTGCACACCCTGCCCCAAGCCACTAAATGGTCCTTCTTCTTCACTGCAGTACTTCCCCACAAGAACGACCGTGACACTCTGTCCAAACAATTTAACACTGACACCGGTAAACAGACCGTACTCATTACATGAACTGGCATGGAAGACAACACCGATCTCGTCAAGGTCACTCTGCCTGCAAAACTCATGCATTGAATTTTCCACCCTGATAACCGTGAGGACACATTCTCTAAGACCTCCCAAAACGTTTCTTTATTAATTCTTTTATGGAGAACCGACATTCCCAAATATTTGCTCAAATTTGTCGTCGCTTATATGCCACTCTCCGCACTAATCAGTGCCCCCAACTCGCGAGAGACATTGGTAGTAAAGAAAATCTTCAACTTTTCTAAACTCACTTTCTGCCTTGAGACAACACAAAACTTCTCCAAAACTCTCCGTATAACCCGAATTTGAGACACTGACGCCTCTGCCAACAAGATCAAATCATCCGCAAAGAAGACATGAGACAGCTTAGGAGCACCCTGAGATAGAGATATTGGCTTCCATTCCTTCCTCACAACAGAGTAGTCAATCATCTGACATAAATGCTCAAGACATAAAACGAACAGGTACGACGATAAGGGGTCTCCCTGACGCAACCCACGACTTGGTGTAAACGTCTCTGTTTTTTCGCCATTCCATAAGATAGTCATTGATGGATCCTTGACACACTGCATAATCTATCCTATCCAACATTCATCAAACCTCCCAGCTCGTAACATATCCTCTAGGAAATCCCAGCGGATTCTGTCATAAGCTTTTTCCAAGTCTAACTTCAAGAGCATCCACCCTTTCCTACCCTTCTTCCTCTTCATTGAGTGTATTGCTTCTTGTACCACCACAATGTTGTCAATGCTCAACCTACCCGGTATAAAACTGGTTTGAGCCAGACCAATCAATTTCCTAATCACTCGCTTCAGCCGTAAAACAAACATCTTTGTAATTATCTTAAATAAGACGTTACATAGACTGATAGGTCGAAATTGAGTAATGCGCTCCGGCCTGTTAACTTTTGGTATAAGCACCACAAGCGCATCATTTGTCTCCAAAGGCAACTCCCCAGACTGGAAAAACTCCAGAACAAAATGCACTACCGATGCTCCAACCAGTTCCCAACAATTCTGATAGAAAATTGGTTGGTACCCGTCCGGTCTGGTGCCTTAAATCCCCTCATACTCCTAACCGCTACCTCTACTTCTTCCTTAGTAAACGGTCTATTCAAGTCCAGTCTCTCAGCACTAGTAAGGGACGCAAGCCTCTCTACTGTAAGCTTGTCAACCGCACCCGGAACATCCTCCAATGAATATAAACGTTTGTAATACTGTACCGCAAGCTGTTCAAGTTCCTTTGCATCCGAGACCCACTGATCCGCAACATTTCGTAACATCTCAACACGATTATGTCTTCGTCGGATGATAGTAGAGGTGTGAAAATATTTGGTGTTACGATCCCCACAAACAATCCACTTCTCCCTCGACTTCTGGAACCAAAGAGTCTCCTCTTGTTCCAACACTTCATCAAACTGTTTCATTAACACACTCTCCCGTTCGAGTAAATCATCCACATGACTCAACTCCAAAGCGTTTTGTACTAATGTAATCTCCCCCATCCGTGCCTGCTTCCTCTGATTGGTATCTCCAAACACATCCCTATTCCACTTCTTTAACTTAGCCTAGAGAGCAGTTAAGGCTTCCGGAGTACTCAACCGTGAGTCCCAAGAAGCCGTGAGCAACTCGTTAAAGCTCGGATGCTTTAACCAGGCGGCCTCAAAGCGGAATGGTTGTCTTCGTGGGTCCCTTTCTAACTCCGGACACAACTGAATGTATAACGGAGCGTGGTCCGATGCCAACATAGGTAAATGCGTAACCCGCGCTTCTTGCCATTTCAGCCTCGCATGAGAACAACACAACACCCTATCCAACCACGTTGCCACATAGTTAGCTGTCACAATACCCCTTCTCCAGGTAAACTGGTTCCCACGAAAACCCATATCAATCAAAGATAAACTATGAATCTACTCACCAAACGCTAAAGAGTCTGACGACAACCTCCCATTACCACCAGAACGCTCATCAACACGCACAATAGTGTTGAAATCCCCACCAATAATCAACGGACCTTGCAAACCTTGGATAACCTCTTTTAATTTATCCCACAATCCACAACGTCTACTCACAGACGGAGCAGCGTAAACAACTATCACATTCAATACCCCAGTTCCATTCTTTAATCTTGCCACAATGAACTGCTCTGCAGAATCTAAAATCTCCATCTCCCCTATATCCGATCTCCAAAGCAACCAAATACCCCCACTTTGACCCACTGCATCCACTCGGAATGAGCCATCAAACCCTAGTCCCAGACATATTCGTCCAGCCCGATTACCACTTGCGTGTGTCTCAAACAATGCAAGCACATCCGTCTTATTCTTTTTCAACAAATACCTAATGGCTCTGTGAAAATTTGGTTTATTCACCCCCCGACAGTTCCAAAGAAGACAATTCATGGTAAAACGATGATAAAAATACCAAACTACCGGGGACAACCATTATGCCCTTTCCAACCCATTTGCGAGACTGACGTGGGCCACCTTAGACCGAACCTTCAACGTCGCTGCCATATTCTCCTAGGTCCGCCTATCCGCTTTTAACCCCTCGACAGACCCAGTAGGGACCTCCGACATACCTCCCAAAACACCAACAGTTCGTCCCATACTCGCCAGCTCCACCCGCAACCTTTTCCCATTCACATACACGACCTCTTCACCCGTAATTGGACCAAAAATCAAACCTCCCATGGGCATGGGCCTATTTGACTTCCCTTTCGGCCCATTCGCCTCAACAGATCTTCCACCACCGAGCCTTCTTGTTTTTGGCCCATTACGAGGCCCACCTTTCCCTTTTTCCAAAATTGTCAAGGAACCCCCAGCCATGCCTTGATGCACACTCAACCCTTTTCGTGCCCCTTTCTCCGCCTCTTTCCGAATAACTCCATTTTCCTTCTCCGCTCCATCAAATATGGTATCTTCCCTATTTTCTTGGGCTACCGAATCCTCGACTAATCCTCCAAATCTGTTCGCTATCTCCAATCCCTGATTTCCCGGGATCTCTCGTAGAACTCTCTCCGTCCTACCACCAATAGCACCCGCCGCGAACCTCCTATTGTTCACCGACGTAGGCTGTTTCCCCGGCCGGCGGACCAACATGAACCCATCATCCTGACTCATGAAGATTTCGGTGGCATTGCCAGTAGTAACTCGTGTTTGCTCAATAGGTGGAACCTTCATCCTGTCCTCTCTAACCCCAATCCGCAACAGGCATGTATGAACTAAATGACCGTACATCCCACAGGAAGAACAGATCTTCGTTAGCCCCTCATAAGCAACAAAGTATCGGTCGCCATTAACCAACAACGTGCCCTTCAAAGGTCGAGACAAGTTCACCTCCACACACACCCTGGCAAAGCGAGCCCTTTCAAAGCTTAGGGTTGTCAAATCTACCCTCAACGGCTTACCCAAACCACTTGCAATCCCCATTAAAATAGACCGGTGATAATACATCATAGGGAGGTTTGCCAATCGCACCCAAACTGGCGTCGTCACTATGTCATCCTTAAGTGGGTCGAAACTCGGCGACCAGTCTTGCACCAACAAGTAATTACCAAAAACCCTCCATGGACCCCCAGTCAGCGCTGCCATATATTCCTCTTCTAGCTCAAAATGAAACATATAAAACTGACGAGGGAGATCCATAACATACATCGCTCCCTTCGGTTTCTACATCTCCCGAACTTCCAACTGAGAACGGTAATAGGGATTTGTCTCCCCAAAACTTTCACAACCATACAGTTCTTCCACAAGCTCTTCATCACATCCAACACCTCCTCCCCAATCATGATCGCCGACTCCCCATCTTTACCATGTAGGAAATCCAACTTTAGATGCGACATAACAAACGCATCATCCAATACATTCTCCGGTCGCGGTTGTCCTCCACCCGTACTACCTTTCACCCTCTCCACCCAGGATCTCGAACCATCCAGCGGATCTCCTGGCGGTATCCCCTTCTCACCAACATCCACCATAGTAGCATCACCCGAACCCAAACTCACCCTCTCCGTAGCCCTATCACTCTCCATCACTTGTAGTAGTAGTATCTTATTGAAGTACTACTTAAGATGTTGGTTACGAAACTCAATAGGTTTTTATATCCACAACAAATATGTTCTTTTTATAAGTAAACATTTGAACAAATACACGTAAATGATAATTTATTTAAATTTGTCTATTTATTAAAATATATCTAAATTTAATCAATACTCAACATAGACTTCCATAATGAAAAAGCAAAAAGGGAATCTGATGTTTTTCCAACATAAACAAAAAAGTGATCAGTAGTATTGATTCAATACAATGAATATCTTCCATATATATTCTTATATAGTACAGTATGTAATAATATTATTATGTAATATATTAATGTGACTTACATAAAAAGAAAAGAAGACTTGATCTGGGAGTCAAAGATGCGATCCGGTGCGCTGCCTCGTTAACTTCAAAGCAATTTCACTGTTTTCTTTCACCAAAAAGCTTGGACGCGTACGGCTCCGATTTCCTCCTCTTCTTATTTATATATAAATTATAAATCTGCCGTCTTGGAGATGGGAGAATGAGATTATTACATAACACCACCACCAAAGCTTCTTCTTCTTCTTCTTCTTCTTCTTCGTGTGACCCACTTTGATCTCTCTCCCTCTCTCTCTCTATCGTCTTCGATAATCACAGGATTCAATGTCGTCGACCTACAAGCTCAATAACACTGTATGTACTTCAATCTCTCCCTCTCTCTCCTTTTCTGCTTTCTGATTCTGTTTTACTCATTTCATTACGAATTAGCTTCTTTTATGCGTCTTTCTTAAATCTCTCTGCTTCTTCTTCTTCAATTTGGTCAAATTTGTTGAGCTGGTGAAAAAAAAAGGTTTCTTTTTTTTGGATTTATGATCGTGCGCGGTGGTTGATTCGAAATTGAGAATGTGAGATACTCTTTGTTGAGTTGGTAGTGTGATGAAACTGTTCTAGACAGGATTCGATATTTCTTGTTCCTGTTTTATATTCTATAAAGCTTGTGTTTTTGAATCTAAAGGTTTTGACTTTATTTATTTTTTTGGCAGGATTCTTTTGGAAATGGAGATGCCAAGAGTTTGTGCCCGAACCCAGTGAATGGATTCAGTGATTCGATTTCTCTATCAGAGAAGGCTGTTCAGGAGCTACTTATTCAACAGTCTCCTATGCAGGCAACTGACGACCATCTCATTGAGTTTTCTGAGGCTTTGAGAAGTAAGTCTAAGCTTTGGATAATACTATGAAACATAAGCTGTATTTTTGCTTTTTTTTTCTTTTTCTTGTTGGGACTTAACTTTGAGGTTCTTGCATATTTGTTTTGTAGCTGTTGCAAAGGCACTAAGGGGAGCTGCTGAAGGAAAGGCGTTGGCTCAAGCCGAGGCTGCTGAATGGAAGCGTAGATACGAGCTAGAGAGGTCGAAGAATGTAGAGTTGCAGCATAAAGGTTCTCTACTAACTTAAAAAGGGTTGTTTTGATATGTCACCTCCATTCGGGTGACTTCACCAATTAGTTCTTATAGTTTTGATTTGAATGGTGCCATTGGTTTGATGTATTTTGAATAACTAGAATTGCTGGCTTGTTTTACAGAACTTTCAAATGGAGTGCTTGCCAATGAATCTAAAAGTCCAAGGATGGAGCACGTAGTAAAGTCTCCGCGGCTTCATGCGCAGGAAAACAGTTCTAATGGCATGGAGCGTATTTGTTCTCATGAAGTGCTCCAAGATGGTGGATTTAACAGCTATAATAACAAACTGAAGAGGAAGGTAATATTTTGTTAATTGTTGCGAGCCTTGCTTTTACCTTTGGCTATGCAAGTCAGTAAGCATAAGCAGGCAAAGCTTACTTATTATATCAATCCTAATGCATTCTTGAATCAGTGTCTACTGGATGCTCTCATTTACATATGCTCCTAAACATGTATCTGAAGTTCATGTACTTCGTAATGAATCTTGCATTAGCCGTTGTTGGACTTGCACATTCTAGTATCAAATGTAGATGAATATTGGTCCGTCAGAGTTGTTATGTATCTTCATTTTCTGTCTCCCAATTACTTTGACATTCAAAAACTGGCAACGATATTGCATGAAATGATTAGACTACAACAATAAGGAAGGAAGAAAACTCTATTCTATATTGAAATAATCTTTATAATTGGTTGCAGGCATCATTTAAACTTTCATGGGGATGTAAGGGGATGGCTAATGATCAACACAAAAAAGAAATTGTTTCGTTTGAGAGAGGGAATATCAGTACAGCAGAGCGCAGTAGTAAACAGGTAGGAACATTGTTTCACCTTACTAAGGTGACCTTAGTATTCCTTTTGCTTCCAATCTCTGAATTTACAACTAAACCCAACAGCTTATAATGTCAGATTTCACTGACATGGGAGTCTGATCCACAGACTGTGCTTATAATTACTAAACCCAATTCAACTTCTGTGCGAGTTCTCTCTGTGGATATGGTCAGGTCAGTATTGATAATTTTGCAGTTTCTTATATTTAACTCTCACTGCTAGAATGAATTTTCAATTCTCTTTGTATCGGTTACACTCTAAGATTATGCATGCTACCCATAGGATTAGTTTCTGTAACTCTCTCTCTCTGAATGTCTGCGTTGCTGCTTCACACTTTTTAGTTATTTTCTCCAGACTAGCCTATGTCTGCAGAAATAGTGTTTATGTGTACATTTGAAAGGTAGAGTCTTGGTTCGGATGAATTAACTAGATATTGATTTATCTCCACTTCAGATGGTTGAGAGCGCAAAAAGGACTAAATATTTATGTGGAACCACGAGTAAAAACAGAACTCTTATCAGAATCAAGTTCCTTCAACTTCGTACAAACTTGGGAAGATGGTAAGATACGATACATTGTTTTCACTTTTCAGATTGTTCTCCGCCATTGATGCCTATTAGAAAAATCTATGGAGCACAGACCAGCTTATACAACATTGAATGTTTAGGCCTTGTAATCACTTACATTTCCAATTGATGATTTGTTATACAGACAAGGAAATTTCACTTCTGCACACAAAGGTTGACCTTCTTATAACTCTTGGTGGGGATGGCACAGTACTATGGGTAAGTCAGTCTTGGTTCTATCCTACGCAAGGTTATAACACTTTTATTATACCACAAATACACAATTTAACGTGGATTGTTTTACATTGTTTCAGGCAGCATCAATGTTTAAAGGGCCAGTGCCTCCAATTGTTCCATTTTCCATGGGATCTCTTGGATTCATGACTCCTTTCCGTATCCTTCAACGTTTCATTATCTGTTTAGTTAAGCTGCATTAAACATTATTTGTTACAGAAACTTTTTCTTAACTCCAAACCAGACAGCGAACAATACCGAGAATGCCTTGAAGCGATTCTGAAAGGTCCAATCAGTATAACACTACGACACAGGTTGCAGTGTCACATCATCAGAGATAAAGCACGACATGAATATGAAACAGAGGAGACTATGCTTGTTCTCAATGAAGTCACCATCGACCGTGGAATATCTTCTTACCTCACAAACCTTGAATGTTACTGCGACAACTCATTTGTTACATGTGTGCAAGGCGATGGACTAATATTGTCTACAACATCTGGTAGCACTGCGTATTCACTTGCAGCTGGAGGTTCAATGGTCCATCCACAGGTAATAAATATTCCATAATGATCTTCATATCCGTAACAACAAGCTCTTTAATTCACCCGGTTGAGATTTTAGTAACAATGTAAAAAATGTTAAAAGCCCCAGATTCATGGGCCATTTCAAGAACTTGATAGATTGTACTATAGCTTTGGTCTAAGGTATCAAAAACAGATAGTGGATTATATTCTAACTTAATGTTTTGCAGGTTCCTGGAATCTTATTCACGCCTATCTGCCCGCATTCTCTATCATTCCGCCCACTGATATTACCGGAACACGTGACAGTGAGAGTGCAAGTGCCATTCAACAGCAGAAGCTCCGCTTGGGTCTCGTTTGATGGGAAAGACCGGAAACAGCTAGAAGCAGGGGATGCACTTGTGTGTAGCATGGCACCATGGCCCGTCTCAACTGCTTGCCAAGTTGAATCCACCAACGACTTCTTACGCAGCATCCACGATGGTCTTCACTGGAACCTAAGAAAGACTCAATCTGCTGACGGACCTCAGGACACTTAGAAACACACACCTCCAGCTCTTCTCTCTTTCATTCTTAACCATATATTGTCTCAACTCTCAACGTCTATCTATATATAGTATCTGTTTATCTGTATGCATATAGATAAAGGTGAAAAGGAAAGTGATGGGTTGTGTGAGAGAATGTGGTCTGTATCCATTGTTGTGTAAAGGAAATGTGTAATAATGTAGCTGCTAATGACCCATAATTCTGTTGATGTGATGATCTTTCAAAGTTGACGAATAAAAGATATATCTTCATAATTATGTGTCCAGTGGCCTCGTTTCCAAAATGCTCAAAGGCTGTCTCTTTATAACTGCTTAACGTGTAACTTTAACTACTTGCAACATAACTTCCTATTGTGCATATCCCAAACTTGATTCAATATAGAGATGTGACGTGGTAGAAGCGCACATCATTGCCTGCAACCAAATCATTCAAACAAATATCTTTCCATGTCCTAGCTTGTTTTTCTTTTGCAACATAAAGATTAGTAAACCTACTTCAGTAATAAGATGCATCATCATCATCATCCGCATCATTTACACTGTCATCAATTTCTTGATCAATGCCTGCTCTGGATTTTGCTCTTACTGTTCTGCCTGACCCTTTCGATGGTTTTGTCTTCTCTGCCTGCAGCTCCATGGCTTTCTCTGATGGTTTCCTTTTTCTCTTTCCTCGTGTATCACCCAATTCTTCTGCAAACAGAGAGCCATGCATTAGTAAAGTCAGCATCTATTATCTGTGGTATAACACATCATACATCCACAATACAAATCTACAAATCAGACCTCTATTCAGCAGAATTCATACTTTTTGCACTTATAATCTCACGTGTACAAGGATACATAAACTGTGTTTTTTCATATGATGCTGTTGAATACTTTCTTACCTCCTTGTGGACTTAATACATGGTCTGCCCCATGTCCATTCTGAACAGCCTCTTCAGAAGCAGGAGATGCAGATATCTGACCTTCAACTAACTTAATGCTTTCAACCAAATTGTCTTGCTGGTCATTTGTATCTGGGATCGGTTCAGCTGGAAGGTAGCGAAGTTCCTCCACTGACGTATCTGAATCGCTGAAAGCATCCTTTTCCACTGTCTCTATGTCAACTTCTTCATCTTCATTAACATCTAATACTTTCACCTACACGCAAACAACCATTCAGAGTTTCAGAAAAAAACATGTGACAAAAAGATAGTGATTAAAGTTACGTATTCCATTTCTCTCACCTTTTCTGTTTCAGGTATCAAATCAAATTCATCTTCGCGTTCCACATACTCTTCATTCTCCTCAAGCTCCTTGAAATCAGGAGCAAACGCACTCCAGTTCTCAGTGTAATCTTTTGCCCAAATATATACTAGACCAGCCAAGGAAACAGAGACGATTATGGGATGAACAGGATGCCAAGCTAGATCGATCAACGCTTCTTTTGGACCTTCTAATATTTTCACAAGATGCCCCGCTCGATCCCATATGTAGATCTTATGTTCCCCTTTGCACGCAGAACCCCCAACTACCCACTCACCATCACCACTGAAACAAGGTGCTTTCCAATGCATTTTTGTAACCGAGTCTTGAAATTCCCTGAAGAGTGTTAAGCATTTTGATCCAACAGTCTTCAGTTTCTCAACACCATCAATCCCATCAATGTTCTTTCCCAAATCCTCAAGGGATTTAAGCACGTTTTTTGCTGGGAGAAGATTTTCATAAATCCTAATAGTACGATCGTGAGAATTCGTGAGAAGATACTGCCCATTCCTGCTAAACACTATGTTCTTCACTGGTGCCGCACCAGACACAGGAACCAAAGCAAGAACACGAACACTCTTGTAATCAATGACAAGTATCTCTCCTTTGGAATTCCCAATATAAACAAGATCCCCACACTTGTTAAAGCACGCTGCAGCTGGAGAGAAAGGAGGATTCGATTCAGGACATTTACTGCGTTGCGGAGGAGCTAACACATCAGGCATCTCAGGGACAGCAACCGGAAGCAAAGTGGTGCAATCAATATCAAAGTCAACAATCATAGGAGCAGATGAGAGAGGGCAGGCAAGACAGAGAGAAGGAGAAGTCAAGCCAGGGTTTAAGCGAGCCTGCAACGGAGTCTGCTGAAGAATGGTACGAGCAATCTTCTCACCAGTTGAGACATCCCAAAGAGTTAATGACTTGTCTGCAGCTGAAACAAGCAAGCGGTGACCATACTTTGACCAGGAGACACTTGTGATAGCAGCAGAGCAGTCAATATCACGAATCTCCTTTGCAATGCCTCTAGTTTCGAAATCAAAGATTACACATCCCCCATCCGCACATCCGGCTAACAAATAAAACAAATGCAAGATATACCCATCAATGTGTGTACCCCCAAATTGATAGATAACGAACGAAACAAGAGGATATGAATTGGGAAGTAAATTTGGATTACCAGCGAGAAGAGAGCCGCGGTGATTAAAGGCAACACATTTAATGACGCCATGTTCCAAATATTCTTCAATCACCTCCGGGAAATCTCCTTGCAATGGATCTTACACACAGAGAGAGAGAGACCCAGAGAAAAAAAAAAGTAATTTAGATACTAGAGATGAAGAAGATTGGAAAAAAAGGAAGAATAGAGCTCACCTATGATCGGAGCGTTCATGTTGGGTCTCAGAGGAGGTGTGCAAATCGAGTTGAGTGGGTGAACACAGGCCCCTCGAAATTAGGGTTTCGTATACCTCGACGCGAGAGAGAAAAGAAAAGAAACTAAACGATTGAGAATCGAACTAACCTAAATAAAGTTGGTAAGAGATGTGAGAATTACAACGGAACTGGGAGGGAGATATTAGGTTTGTCTATTAATCTCTTTAATTCGATTCCTCCAAAGACAAATGTACTTTGAGATCGTCGTGACCTTCTAATGTGTTTAGAAACTAATTCCTTCAAAGAAGGAATGGGGAAGTAGATTGCAGTGTTAAGAGGTTAATCGAAGAAGAAGAAGAAGAAGAGCGAAGAACAAATAAACCGGCGTTAGGCCAAGGGTGTGGGGGTTTAATTAGTTTAACCAGCCAGTGTTTTAATTTCAAATAATTATCTCATTAAATTTAATCTCTATTTAATTACTTTAAAATCTCTTTCTTACCAATTACACGACAAAAAAAATATATATATATCTTACCAGTTAACACCCTCTTAGCGTAATTTGCACAAATATGTTTCTTACTTGCTTATATGTACTACTAGGTTAGATAAAAGGTTCATCTGTGTTTGCAACATAAATTTGGGTATAACATCAAATGTGCTTAGTAATATGCTCAATTACATGTTTACAACGTCATATACTCGTCTTAAGTCTTGTAATCTGGTCAATAAACTCAGATTCTAACTCTTTGAATATAACTAAATATATTTTTAAGAATCAATGCATAAGTAGGGAGATCCAAGATTGGTTTTGCCATTTCTCTAGTTCCCCTAAACAATCTCTTCTCTTTTTCTTTCTTTTATGTTGGGCAAGTTTGATTTGAAGATCTAAAACTAGATGGACGAACACATTGCAAAAGCGTTTATGAAAGATTTAAATGTAGTCTTCGATTTTGACCCAAAAAAAAAAAAAAAAAAATGTAGTCTTCGATTATATCAAGGATGGACCTACATGTGGACCTGCAAACCAAAAGTATCTCTAGTATACACTTTTTAAGTTTTTTTTAATGCGAGAACCAAACCTCTCTCATGGTTCTTCTTAAACAAAAGATAGAACATGACACGTGGCAACAACCCATTTGCACGAAAATCATATTTGGATAAGGAAATGGATATTATTTCTCCACCAATTCCACAAACTCAAATTACCCAACCTCTTAAACACATTCCCCATCACCACCTCACAAACCATTTCACCGAGAGCCAACCGAGAAAGAGAGAAAGAGAGATCAATCGCAGACTATCAAGCAATGGCATCCATGACCATGACCGCTACCTTCCTCCCTGCCGTCGCCAAGCTTCCCTCAGCCACCAGCGGACGAAAGCTCTCGGTAGTCAGAGCCTCCACAAGCGACAACACACCCAGCTTAGAAGTCAAGTCCCAGAAGGAACAGAGCAGCACCACAATGAGGAGGGACCTCATGTTCACAGCTGCAGCTGCTGCGGTTTGCTCTTTGGCTAAGGTAGCCATGGCGGAAGAGGAAGAGCCCAAGCGAGGGACAGAGGCGGCCAAGAAGAAATACGCCGAAGTTTGTGTCACAATGCCTACCGCCAAGATCTGCCATTACTGATTCAACAAATCCACCTTCATGTCTATCTCTCTCTCTCCCCCTTTCAATTTCGGTAAATTTTCTCAATTAAGATTTGGTCTGTAATCGTATATTGATCGATCTACTAAAAGTCCTTTGATCTTTCTACTAGAATCGTTACTTTCACCATTACCAAGACTTGACAAAAGCAATGCATTGTGAATACAATATAGTTTCACAACAAACTAGATTAAAAACCAAACCGTCCTAGGTTAAAAAAAAGACTTAGACCAATTCATACTACAGCAGCAGCAGAATGTTATTTAGCTTTTTTATTCTTAGACAAAGAAACTTGAAAACAGAATCGATACGTCTAATGCCTAATACCTTCTTTAATCACCTGCAAAGGCATAACATATCCTCTTCTCTCATCCACCCAACCTTCTCCAAATACTTTCCCACCTTCATTCTTAATAATGCATTTAACTCCATCCATCATTACTGAACCGCCTTCGTCAGCAGTCATCTGACTAACACTCAACACGTTTTTGTTGATCCCGGGAACAAAAAGCACATTCCTGATCCTCTTCTTCCCTCCCTTGGTCATAAACATGACATCTCCTTTCCCTTGTGTCATGATCACACTCCCGTCCACCAGTCCAACCCTAGCTCTGTACGATCGGTCCAAAGTCGTGAAAAACTTCTGATATGGAGTCATGTGATTCGTGGTAGCGGGGTGTACCAACCACATATTCACATCATATGTCAAACCAGCAACAGGTACCGCTAACATCAGATGCTCGGGCTTTTGGATCCTCTTTTGATTAATCTGAGCTTGTTGTTGTGTTGCCGCACTGCAAACTTGCCCTCTAAGATGAGGGGCTCCACTCACATTCACTACCTTAGGTTTGTAATAACAGTCTTCTTCGTTATGATTGTCCCTCTCGCACACGTCACATTCACTACCTTAGGTTTGTAAGAGATGATTGCATTATCTTGAGCGCTGTGTTGTCTTTGTTAACACGGTTTCTCCATAGTGCGAGATCTACGGACTTAATGGTAGCCGCTAAGGCTGGGATCTTCGTTGGATTTGGGGAGACTCCGGTTTGAACGACTTCCCAAACTTCATCCTCAACGAGTCTGGTTTTGGTGATTGGAGCCCATTGTTCGTAGTCAAAGTCGTCAGAGACACCGTCTTGAATATTCAACGCCGCCATAGCCGCAAGCAACAACTGTAGTCTAACCTTTTTCTCTCTTGGAGCAACCAAAGCGATTAAACTAATCCCTTAACCCTAACACTTTCTATTTTATTATATAGTGGTTTTTTATTCTTAACCGTAAACCCTAGAGTTCAATTTGCCAAATCACCAAAGTGACTAATTGAGTGTTGTGGCTCCGGTTTTGGTTTCATTCTTCGTATCGGTTTACATTCGCTTTGACATAAGAAAAATCATTGGAGGTGAACTTCACTCATTCACTCCCTCTTTATTAGTCAATCAAAATTTACCAAATAATATTATATATAAAAATAAATCAAAATTAGAATCAGAAAAAATAAATTAAAGAAACCAAATCTAAATACTTTTTTAAAATAAAATATATATCTGTTTGAGTTTTTTAAAAAATGATTAGGGTTTAGATTTGAGTTTACAAATAAATTTAGAATTTAAATTTTAAAATTAAAATAATTTATATGTCGATTTGAGTTTACAAAATAGCAGTTAGAGTTTAAATTTTGTAATTAAAAAAAATTATATGTCGGTTAGGATTTACAAAAGAGTGGTTAGAGTTTAGATTTATAATTTAAAGAAACTATAATTTTGTTCGGATTTATAAAAAATGGTTAGGATTTAGATTTTATAATTAAAAAATAAAAATAATGCTAAGGTTTATATGTATGAATTTAAAATTCATATTCAGTTTTTTTTTTATTAAACTACAATTTGTTAATTTATTTTAATTGCTTTATTTAGATAATATTAATTTTTTTTGACAACAAAAAGATTAGGTCATAAGAGCCAATAGGAAAGAAAATTGTTTACAAATAAAACATGATGCGGAGATGTACGCGCTTGGCGTGCTAAAGAATCTGCATCTACATTAGCATTTCTTGAAACTAAAGATAAAGAGAAAGAAGAAAACTCCTCCCTGTCCATCTCGATATCGTCGAGGTAAATCTTGAACGCCGGCCAGTCATGCGGAGAAGACACCATCTTCACCAAGTCTGAGCAATCTATGTAAAAGCCACGTCTCGATAGTCATGACCAATCATGCACCGCAAAGTCCAAACAAAAGCCTCTACTTCAGCATGCAATGGGGAAAGACTACGTTGGAAATTGGCTGCGCCCCTCGTCGTCGAAGCATCCTGAAAGGACGAACACACCCATCCAGCACCCGCAAAAGCATCATCCGCTTTCCACGATCCATCAACAAAACATCGATACCCTGAGAAAACAGTAGGCAAGTGTCCTACACGCCCCGGATCCGGAACAGTTGGAACGTTGAGGATTGAGGATAAATCCTCATCTACATCCTCAGCCTGAGCCTGCAGCCAAGGTGACGCCTCACTCACAGCTAACCTAACTACATCCTCTGGCTTGTCCATAACATTCTAAAAAAACGAGCATTTTTTGCCTACAAAATATACCACATTATCCAAGGAAAAGCCGTAGCTTGAGAACCCGGATTAGATGACCCCAAAAAAGGATCCATATTGGCATACAAAGAGTCCGTAGGAAAGGAAACTGGTCCAACCGGCACCTGAGCTAAAGCCCAAGCCTGTCTGGTTAGTGGACACAGGAAGATAGCATGATTTACTGTTTCTTCATCAGCCCCACATCTAGCACAAACTGAGTCCCATGTAATGCCACGTCTCTTCAGATTTGCCGAAACTGAAATACACCGGTTAATACCTGCCACATAAAGTGCTTAATTTTTGGTGGAAAAGAAACCTTCCAAACTCCCGCTAGGAGAGGATTAATATCCGGCCCATACCGAGTAACCTGAGAAAACCGCTGCTTCTCCAAGTGTTCCGTATCATACCCTGATTTAACTGTATACTTCCCGGATTTCGTAAAATGCCAGCCTAGTGAGTCCTCTATCTGAGAAACGCCCAAGGGTAAAGCCCCAATCAAAGCTGCATCTTCCGTAATAAAATGCTCTAGGAGCATATCCATGTGCCAAGAATTAGTTTGGCGATCAATGAGATGTGAAATTTTTAACGAAGGGTCCTGTAAAGGTCCCTTACTCAAAGCTGGTCTTGGAGATTGAGCTGGTATCCATGGGTCAGTCCATATAGAAATGGACTCGCATGTGCCAAATCGTTTAATAAGCCCTTTATAAACAAAAGATCTAGCAGAAACTATACTCCGCCACCCATAAGATGGAGAGTATGAACGTATCAGATCCATAGGATTTGAATTCATGTAATACCTGCCTTTAAAAACCCGTGCAAAAAGGGAATCGGGTGCCTCAATCAGCCGCCACAATTGTTTAGCCAACAAAGCGGTGTTAAAATCATCAACATTCCTAAAGCCCAAACCACCCAACTGCTTACTGCCACATAACTTCTCCCAGGCTAACCAATGCATACCCCCAAACTGCCCCGAACACCACCAAAAATTTGCCAAAGCACTAGTAAGTTTAGAAGTGACTTTTTTTGGCAACCGAAAACACAACATGACAAAAGTTGGCACCGCAGTGGCCACCGATTTTATCATCACCTCTTTTCCCCCTCTAGACAGTTGTTTGGCCGTCCAACCATTCGTTCGACTCTAAAGTCTATCCCGAACAAAAGAAAAAACCTTAATTTTGGACCCCCCAAGCTCTCAGGAATCCCGAGATAAGAGCCCATCCCGCCCAGATTTGATATGCCAAGTAACCCCTGCACCTCGCCTTTGATCCCTTCCTCGACCTTGTGTCCAAATTGAATTTAAGACTTATCAAAGTTAATTTGTTGACCTGAAACTGCCTCATATTTTTTTAATACGTCCAAAACAACCCTACATTGATCCTTATCGGCCTTGCAGAAAAAAAGATTATCATCCGCAAACAGCAAATGCGTGATGGGTGGACACTTATTTGCAACCTTAATCCCTGTTATCTGTTTATCTCGCTCAGCCTTCCGAATATTTGCAATAAGCACCTCGGTACAGAGGATAAACAAATAATGAGATAATGGGTTTCCCTGACGCAACCCTCGTTCCGTAACAATCAATCCATTAGGCTGACCATTAATCAGAACCTTATACTCAACCGAAGTTACACAGAACAAAACCCAAGAGATTCATTTGTTCGAAAAACCCATCTTTCGAAGCAAAGCATCAATAAAACCCCATTCGACCATATCATACACTTTGCTCATGTTCGTCTTAATTGTCATATACTTACCTTTACACGACGGATTAGTCCGAAGACCATGAAACATCTCCTGAGCAATCAAAATATTATCTGAGATCAGCTGACCTGGCACGAAGGCTCATTGAGTTTACGAGACAAGGCTTGGTAATACCAATTTGAGCTGTTGACATAAGATCTTAGAGATGATCTTGTACCCCACATTACACAGACTAATCGGACGTAGCTCTGCCATCCGGGTTGGCTTGGCCACATTGGGAATAAGACAGATATACGTGCGATTCAGACTCTTGTCAAAAACGCCCTCCTCAAAAAACCGATTAACCATAGATACCAGATCATCCTTGACAATCCTCCAGGCCTTCTGGAAAAACAAAACGGTCATACCATCCGGTCCCGGCGCCTTATCTGGATGCATCATAAACAAAACCTTTCTTACCTCCGCCTCCGTTGCCGGGTCGGTTAACCGCTCGTTTACCTCCTCCGTTATTACCGTATCGACCTCACTTAAAGATTCCTCAAAAAGAATTGGGTTGATCGAAGTAAACAAATCTTCAAAATACGATACAACAATATTACAAATATCTGCATCCTTCGTTGACCAATTATTATTCCTATCCAACAGACCAATAATTCGATTTCGAGCCCGGCGCTGCTTAGTTTGCGCATGAAAATACTTTGTGTTTCTATCCCCCACTCGCATCCATCGATTCTGACTTTTCTGATACCAATAAATCTCCTCATCTCTATAAGCCTCGCGCAAACGAGAGGTTAAATCCGATATCACTTTCGGTTCTACCGCATCATCTGCCTGAGCCACCTCCAACTGTCGTTTAAGCTCCTCAATTGTTTCCCGCCCATAAGGAACCTGTGCTTTCTGCCACTGAGAGATTGCCCGTCTGCAACTCCCAATCTTGGCCACTAAACGAGAAGATTCCTGATCTCGGGGACCATCCCAACCCATCGAAATAGCATCCATCAAACCCGCCTTACCAATCCACCTTCTATCAAACATAAAACACCGACGCCCTCTCGGTTGCTTAGCACCAATACTAACCACCAAAGGTCTGTGATCATAAGCGATCATTGGCAAATATTCTGTAACCGTATCTGGAAACAGATAATGCCAATTCTCAGTACCTAAAGTCCTATCCAACCTACACCGAATTGGTTTTTTATCCCGCCAACCTTTCCAAGACAGGCAATCACCGAGATACGGAAATTCCAGGAAACCGCAATCCTGAATCATTCCGTTGAAAGCACGAAACGAAGCAGCATGTCTAAGTTTACCCCCACGTTTTTCATGATTTTCTGTTAATTCATTAAAATCTCCAATAACAAGCCAAAGTGTTGATTTTGTTGATCTTATCCTCAATAATCGTTCCCATACCATATCACGTTTGTTGGGTACAGGATCACCATATACAAATGTTATGTTAAAAATCCTTCCATTATGAACAGCCTCAATATCAATTAATCTATTGGTGGCCAATAAAATTGAAATATTAAAATCATCTTTATTATAAAATAACGCAAACACAAAAGTTTTCATTATTTTTTCCAAAAAATCACATAAGTTTTATTTTCCAAAAATACCACAAACACAAAAAATTGTTTTTAAGAATGTAGAATTTATTTTGTTAGGTTTCGGTTGACAATTTCAAATTTAGGGTGGATAATTTTAAATCTACACTTTAATATTAATCTTAGAAATACCACGCTTTAAGTTAATGAGCTTATTTTTTATTCAAACCAAAAAAAGATGTAAACATTTCTGTAAAAAAATGAAATAAACATGTGTGGGCCTGGATTGGTGTTGTATGGACCGGATCCGGATATCTGACCTAAAAAATTAGATATCCGGATCCGTATCCGGCCAGATATATAGTTTCACAATCCAAATCCGGATTCGCCCAGACCGGATATCCGATTTTTGGATCTGATACCGGATTCGGATATGGATATCCAGCGGATCCGGATTTTAGTTCTAGGGCTACTAAATAGTACACAAAATAGCTTTATTTGTCATATTACAATAATTTAAATTATTTTTTAGAATTTTTTTTAGGTTTGAGCTCTTTATTTTACATTTAAAATATAGTTTTGAAGGGGCATATTTTAGTATTTAGAGCATCTCCAATAATACTCTATTTTTACCTCTATACTCTATTATAGAGTAATTTTTGCTCAAATGGTACTCTATTTTCACCTCTATAATAGAGATTGCTATTTTTTTATCTATTTATAGATGAACTATATTTTTTCCTCTATAAATAGAGGTGAACTATTTTATTTGCCAAGTAGTCCTCTTAATCTTTAACTTCTTTTATGTATGATCAAAATAAATAAAATAAGTATTTTTAAGAACTAATAATATAAATATTTATTCTAAAATATTGAGACTACCATTTGCAAAAGATAATTTTATGAAAGTGTTACAAAATTTAAAGTAAAATGGATTAGTTTGCAATTTTAAAAAATAAAAGGTATTAATTGTAAAATAAAAATAGAATCTAATAGGAATATTCTTTTATAGAGAAAAAATAAAGAAAACCATTGGAGCAAAACTCATCTCTATTATAGAAATCTTCTATTATAGAGGAAAAAATAGAGAAAACCATTGGAGATGGTCTTAGAGTGTATGATTTAAATTTGAAAATTTAATTAGATAGTATACCAAACCTAGATATTACACTAAACCCAAATGGTACATCCAACCGAGATTGTACACCAAAATAAAAGTATTTTACACATTACAATATTTTAAATTAATTTTTTGATATTCTTTTTTATGTTTGGGTTCTCTATTTTACATTTACGGTATAGTTTTGAAAGGTTAGGGTAGTTTTACATTTACATTTACAGTATAGTTTTGAAAGGTTAGTGTGTAGGATTTAATTTAGGGTATAGTTTTGAAGGGTTAGGGTACACCAAACTTGAATGGTAAACCAAACCCAAATAGTATACTAAACTCAGATGGTACACCAAACCTAGATAATATACTATACCCAGATGGTGAACAAGATTCAGATGGTACACCAGAATCATATGGTACAATAGACCCAGATGGTACACCAGAGTCATATAGTATATTAGACCCAGATGGTACACTAGATCCAGATGGTACACCAAACGTAGATGATATACTAGACTATGATGGTACAACAAACCCATATGGTACATTAGACTCATATTGTACACCAAGCCTAGATTGTACACTAAAACCAGATGGTACACTAACCCCATAGTGTAAACCAATACAATGGTATACCAAAATATGATTGTACACTAAACCTAGATTATACGTTTAACCCAAATGGTACACTAAACCTAAATGATACACCAAATCTAAATGGTACACCAAAATGACATTGTTTGACACATTACAATATTTTGAAATAATATTTTTTAGGTTTGGGTTCACTATTTTACACTTAATGTATAATTTTGATGGGCGTGTTTTAGTATTTGCGTTTATGGTTTAATTTTATAAATTAAACCCTGTTTTTAGAATTTTAGAGTGCTAAATTTAAAAATAAAAATTATTTGGTATGATTTGAGAGAATTTTCTTAATTTAAGTGGACCATGTAACAATAGTTTTTTTTATCTAATACCTCAAAAGAAAGTCCCCACACTTATATTTTTGTTATATTTTTTTCTCTCATTTCTTCTAAAACTGGATCCACAAATAAAACTTTCTCTTTATGACACACTAGGTGTTAGCTCACGCTACGCGTGAGTTTTTACATAATCGCTATTCTATTTCGAAAAAATAATATAAATTAACATGTTATTATTATTTTGTTTTTCAGTGTACATCAAAATTTAAAGACTACGTAGTATGAATTAAATAAAGTAAAGAAATCAATTTTTTTTTTGATGATAAAATATTTAGTGCAATTAAGTCATATTGTATCTTACATGTCATATGCCATTTATTTTTGTAGTTGTAGTCATATTTCAAAATCATTGTGATAGATATTCTTATAAAATTTATTTTGTGGTGTTAGTTATGCATATTTTTTATTTATATATGGTGATAGCTTAAAGAGATTTAAAATGTTTCAATTAAGAAAAAAATCAAAATAATAAACAGTATGCCTACAGTGTCTCATACATATATAAGTAAGTGAGTCTAACCATAGATTATTAGACTAATACATTTCCCATAAAAAAAAAAAAAAAACAGCAACTATTTTATTAGGTTATTATCTTAAAGTCTTTAATTGTGTCTGGACTTTGATTTATATGAAATGATAATGTTTCATATAGAAAAAATAATTAAACTATATATCATATATTACATGTATATCCTATTCAAATAAACTGAAATTTTTATTAAGTTAAGATATCATTGGTTAAATCAAGAAAAAATAATGATGTTGTGGAATTTATAAAATTATGTTAGATTTGAATTATGAGGCCATGAGGGTTATAGTGAGATATATGTCTTTTTTTAATAGATAATACAGAAATTGATGTATCAAACGTAACTATTTGAGATTTACAAAAGTGCATTTAAGTGCATACTAATACATTTTTAACATGTTTTATTATATTAAATTAAAATTATTGACAACACTACTATGATATTGGTATGGGAGTTATAAACAAACTTTTATACTTTCTAACTCCTAAAATTAAAATCCATTTAATTTAATAGTGAGTGTTGGTGGGTCCATAATTTGATTCAAAAGTATAATATGTTACACATTGATTGTTTACAAGGAATAAGAACATCTAATTCTCAAATAAACTTAACTTTTTTTGTTAAAACGAACATATGTGAATTTAAATTTAACTATAAAAATTTAAATAATAAATACGAATAGATTAGAAAGGCAAGAAATATAAAAGAAATATTTTCTTTTTATATAAATAAAATAAAAATTGAAAACAATTTTAAATATATATAATACATTCTAAATTAAAATATAGGATGAAACTCTTACAACACATATGAGATATAACAACATTTGATATTTGTGGGAGAGGAGAGAATGATTACTTATAAAATGATAATCTAAATTAGATAACGGAGATGAATCTTTAAAAATAAGAACAATGTGAAATATATATCATGTAGTCTATAAAATTAATATTTAGCATTAAAAATTTACAGTGATATTTCATTTGCTTTTTTGTAACCCATACAACAAAAATAAAAAAATCAAAAACAAAAAAAAAAGCGAAAAATGATTTGAGGTATTGTAGAAGAGAATGAGAGAAGTGGAAAAGAATGAGAGAATGTGAAAATGAGAAAGTAAAAGAATGTCAATATGAGAGAATGCTTGTTTGTATGATAAGAATTGATGGAAGTTACACCTAGAATTATGGAGTTACAATAATAATTTATTGTGTTTGGATAAAATTGAGTGGTGGAATATGATTAATGTATAATTTATTATATTTTCAGTTATAATTTTATTTTAATGTGTGAGTTAAATGTATTGTGTTAATTGGGTCTTAAATATTGTTTAAAGCAATTAAACAATTAGAAAGCCAAAAAAAACAAAAAATGAGAAAGTATTAAATGAAAATCAACCAATAAAGAGAGACCAAAACCTTACTTTTATGTATACGATGGTCATGGGTATATTGGGCTTTTATTTGTTTAGATATTAACAAATGGACATATGTATATTGGACTCTCTCTCTTTGCTTCTTCGGCCAATGAAGTTTGGGATTTGCTCAAAGGTAACAATGAACAAGCTAAGCTACGTAGGCTAGAGAAGCAATTCCAAGAACTAGCTATGGATGAATCAGAACCGATGAAGCTTTACGTAAATAGAGTTTTTGAAATCGTCGAACGATTCCGTACATCAGGAAAACCGAAATCGGATCATATGATAATGAGGAACCTCGCTGCCAAGTTCATATGATGTTGTTCTTCCTGTTCTGGATAACCACATGGATCTTCCTAATGTGTCTCTTCCAAATCTTCTTGTGGTTTTTGAAATGTTAGTGCCAGAGGAAACTATGCTTCCAATGTTGGAGGCTTTTCTCAAAGATGTTACATCAATGTCTAACAAGGGCTGTTGTGGCCTATGAAATATTGAATAGATATTAACAAAAAATAAACAAAACATATGTAAAATATGAAAACATAAATAAAATATTTTTATGTATGTGATTTTATAACACATAAAATAGACTCTCTGATATCATACCATCTAATTTTTATGAGCTTTCTACTGTATAAATCTTTTGCAGTCATTTTTTGGTATTGATTTTAGAATTTTTGGAGTTTTTGTTTGGTATTGACTTTGATTTTTTCTTAATTGGCATCACATGTTTTAAATCTTATAAAAACTTATATTTCATGCAAATGAAAATTTAGAAATGAGTTGGTCTCATACTTCCATGATTTGGATAACCTCAGGTGCCTGAAGCCACCTGGTTCTAGACTGCACAATGGAAGCACGAACCAAATCTTTGGTTGGTGGACAAGTAAGAAGCTAAATCATATACTCAAACTAATCAGAAGCTAAATCATTTTATCATAAACTAATCAGAAGCTAAACAATGGAAGCACCAAATAAATAGTTTATTTTTAAATAATTGTTTAATTATACTAATATTTTTATTGTATCAAGTAATATTAATTTTAAATAATATAATTAGCTTTTATGAGAAAGCTTTTATTTTAGAAAGCTAATATAATTCTATGAGAAACTCAAATTGAGTTGAAGTTTTATTTTTAATTCTATGAGAAACAATCTCCTGTATTAGGAGAACACATACCCCTCCTCCTACCTGTACCGTGACTGATGCCGTTCGTGATCTTCAAAATGTACGTAGATTCTTTTACCCTTTTCTCTTCATTCTTTTCAATTTTCTTGATTTGCTTATTTTAAACAATGTATGTAGTTGATTACGAGGTTGGAAATGGAGATCGCAGATGCAAATGAGCAAGTGAATGCTAGGGCTGTTCCTGTGGTCGTAGGTCGACTCCAAAGGGCGATTGAGCTAAAGAGAGCTAAGATAGTTGTCTACAAAAACGAGGTAGCTAATTACTTTCTTTGTCTAATTTTTTTTGGAGGCTGAGATAATGGTAAATTATTTCATTTTTTAGAAAAAAAATTACGGCAATGAAATTTTTCCTAAAATAACTTTTAATGCAAATTAGGCAGATGAACGATGGAACTTCATCAAATGTATTTGTAGACAACATGAACGTGGCTAGGGATGTAAGAAATGTAGGAAGGAACTAAAACTTATTATGAAAGGGTGTAAATGATTGAAGCTCTGTAATTCTTTGTCTTAGTCTGCTGTAGTATGAATTAGTCTAGTGTTCTTTTAACCTTTCATGTTTAAGAGAAAGTCTTTTAAAGTTTCTTTGTCTTATTCTGCTGTTGGATGATAATTGGATCAACTAAGTAAGACGATGAGCTTAATTAGCTTCTATGATTCTAGCTTCCTTTTTTTTTATGTCCGTATATTTTTGTTTCCATAATGTAGAGATTTATTGCCTAAGCTTAGTAATCAAAGTCACAAAATAGAAATATTCCATATACACAAAAATTTCCAATTTCTTTACCATACAAATAGAATGTGACTTTTAGGTGTGATTAGGGGTGTCAAACGGGCATGCCCGCGCCCAAACGGACCGCCCGTGATGGGCCCGTATTTTCAGTGAACCGCCGCGGACAAGTCCGCTGCGGGCGGCGGGCGACGTATCAGTGCCCATGCCCGCTCCGCCTATCTTTGTGGACTAATGGGCATGCCCGCGGGCGTCTTCTAACTATGGCACAACTCTGAGTCTCTGACTCGTTAGAGAAGATGACGACGCGAGTACTTACGGTTTGGCCTTTGCTGCTTGTGAACAAATTTATGTCTAACACACAGTCACACACACATCATCGAGTCATTGACTAATGTCGGTTATTAACCGGTTATGACATCGTCCACGGTTTTGTGATCGATGGTTCTTGTATTATTTATAGCATGATTTCTTATGACAAAACAAGTACGTGATTGTTTAATAAGAAACCGAAATGTGCACTTAGCTTTTAATTGTGATAATGGAGCTAACAATGCCATAACCAATACAGAAACGCAAACGCATAATGAATATGTTTAAACTGAAATTTAAATTAGATAAATAGTAAACTGAAACAATAAACCAAAGTATTAAACTGAAACATTAAACCAAAGTATTAAACTGAAATGGAAAGCTGAAAACAAAAATCTCAAGGTCAAGATGTCTCTTCAACCAAATCAAGCTTGACAATTGATTGGAAAGAAGGTAGTGTCTCATCTTCATCAAATTCTTCATCCTTCTCTACATATGGTAAAGTAATAGAAGAAGGTCAAGGTAATTATATATCACTTAAAAGTTACACAATCAATACCAAAATGTGAAAATTGTTTGCTTACCATTTTCATAGGCTTCAAAACCTTTTAACCAATTGCGGCAGCATATTAGTGCTTGAACATTCTTTGGGAGAAGACGGCTTCTGTACTTGTTCAAAACTCGAGCTCCAATACTAAAAGAAGATTCAGATGCTACTGTTGTGATTGGTATACTAAGGAGGTCGCAAGCCATTGACGCCAGTTCTCCATACCGCTGAGAGTTATCTTTCCAATATTTTAAAATATCCAAACTCTCATACTCTATCATGTCTATCGGCGGATCATCTAGATACATTTCCAAAGAAGACTTTCCACTAGTAACAACAGTTTGTTTGCGAAAGTTAATAAAATCCTGTAAATATATAAAACTAATCTTAGTATTCAAACAAAAAAAATTAACAAGACATGAACATTTTTAAAAAAATCTGCACAT
Organism: Camelina sativa; assembly: GCF_030686135.1. Taxonomy (NCBI): domain Eukaryota; kingdom Viridiplantae; phylum Streptophyta; class Magnoliopsida; order Brassicales; family Brassicaceae; genus Camelina; species Camelina sativa. The sequence goes on along the minus strand of NC_141898.1, from coordinate 10,440,356 downwards.
TTCTCAAACAACTTAAGACATAATTAAAACAAACCAAACTGCACCTAAACCACAAAAAAAGTGTACGTAAATAAAGTTTCAAACCGAAGAGAGTGAGATCATAACTAAAGTACGTAACCAAAGTTTCAAAAAGTGTACGTAACTAAAGTTTCATAGCCTACGTAAAAGATTTCATAGCCTAAGAGAGTGAGAATTTGAATACTTACATCATAGTTGCCAAAACTCCCTTTTTTTCCTTCATTCTCATCAGTTTGATGATTAGTTTCACGTGTCTCTGTAGAAGATGATGTGAAAATGGACTTATTCTCATAAGATTCAAAAAGAGTAGCAAGCTTACCACGCAAATGTTTAATCTTTATCTCAGCAGAACCCTTGTCGTTCTTTCCAAAACAATAATTGACCAGTGTTAGCTTCAACCTTGGATCAAACACTGTTGTCATTGCAAAGACATCACTAACCTCTTCCCAATACTTATCAAACCTTTCTCTCATTGGAACAATCATACTTCTGATGACTTCATCTTGATTCTGTGAATTCGATATCAACCAATTGTTAATCTTCCAAACTTGCATGAAATACAAGTTTGAAGTTGGATATGTTGAACCTGAGATCAGATTAGTGATTTCATCAAAAGGCTCCAAAAACTCACAAATCTGCTTCAATCGGTGCCATTCAGCTTCTGTAGGGTGAAACTTGTAGTTTCTCCCATCAATGACTTTGAGATTACCAAAGGCAGCTCGATACTTGAGAGCCCTATCAAGCATCTTGTATGTTGAGTTCCATCTAGTTTTCACATCCATAATCAAGCCCGCTTTCAACTGTAGACCAACTGCTTCAACACACTTTGCAAACAATACCTCACGTTTTCCAGAAGCTTGTACATATCTAATACTCTCTCTGATCTTTTCCAATGTATCACCTATATCTTTCAGGTCAATCTGAACAATGATGTTGAGAATATGTGCTGCGCATCGCACATGAAAATACTCTCCTCCACACAACAAATCATTCCGCAACATAAGCTGAGATTTCAGAATATCTTGTGATGTGTCATTGTTAGTAGCATTGTCTAACGTGATGGAAAACACTTTTTTCTCAATTCCCCAATCCTTCCACTTCTCTAGAATTTCCATTGCTATGTTCATACCTGAATGTGGAGGCGGAAAAGCATAGAAAGCAAGAATCTTGCTGTTTAATTTCCAGTTCCTGTCAACATAATGTGCTGTTAGACACATGTAGCCCTCATGAGTGATTGCAGTCCACAAATCAGAAGTGAAGCTAATCCTCCCTGGAAGGTGAGCTAATTCTCTCTTTAAATTCTCTGTCTCGTTCTCATAGAACTTGTAAACATCTGCTGCAGCTGTGTTCCGACTAATAAACTTCACATCTGCGTTCAAATACTTCCAAACTGATCTAACTCTCTCATATTCAACATAGGCAAATGGCAGATCATGCTGAATGATACACTTAGCTACCATTTCGCGAAAAACCATATGATCTATCTTCCTAGCTTGTAACTTTGCTTCAGAGTTGAGCATCACCTTACTAATATCAACTTTACTAAGCCGAACCTTACAAGTTTCCATATGACGATTGTAAGAATGTGTACCGTTCTTGTGTGAATTGTAGGCATAGTCCCTCTTGCAATAATTGCATTCGGCTCTGTCTTGAAGTTTTCCATTAATAGTCTTCTTAACCACTGTAAAATGCTCCCAGCAATCTGCATACTGCTTTCTCTTTGTCGGTTCTGTTGTTGTAGCTTTCCCTTTTCCTTTATCTCCTACGACATTGTCATGTAGATCATCATCATCATCATCGATATCAATTGCTGCCCTTTTACCAGATTTTTCTCCATCAAACTTATTCTGCTTTCTCTTCTTCGGTACTGATGATGTTGTCTTTCCTTTGTCCTTTTCAACATCATCTACATCAATATGAATTGCTGCTCTCTTACGACTTGTAGATGGCTCTGCTCCATCAAACATATTCTGTTCTTCTTCAGCGTTTGCAGTATCAATTACTCTTTGAGACTCTAAGTCTATTGATCTCAGATCATACGAATCACTTGAATCCTTTACAAAAAAAAAAAAACCAACTGAGATATCATATCACAAGAGTTTATAGGATTGGGGTTTTGACAATAGACAAAAAGGAACAATATAGCTTACCATCACGATAGACTTTGAGGACTGGAGTCGTGTGTCACAGCTCACAGGGTTTGGTGTGTCTCGATGAAGTCTCGATGAAGTCTCGATGAAGTCTCGATGAAGTCTCGATGAAGTCGTGTGTTTTGGCATAAACTATTTAGGGTTTTCAGCTTTTATACAAACTCTCGACGACTAAATCTTCTAATATCTAGTTAGTATTTACTAATTACTAAATATTTTTTTTTAATTATCTTTCAAAGCACCGATAGAAAAAACAATATAAGCCAGCTAACCAAAGCTCAATCAAAAGATATGTGAGCAAACCATCATCGGTAGCAAGGAATTAGTAGTCAATAAAACAGACCTGGAAAGGCTTTTCTTCCTCAGTCTCTTGTGAAATCTCCATCTTCTATTTGCTACAATGGTGCTGGTCTTAGATTGTCTACAATAAGTGACTGCAGACTGCAGACTGATCATATATAGTCTGCAGAAACAGAAAGTGTTAGATCCAAAGATTTCAGTTGCTATATATTTATGAAGAGTAGTAGTCTCAAAAAGCCAAAAACTGAAACTTTACTTTTTTGCTTTGTCAATGGTCTTTGATACCAGATCGAAGTCCATAGAGAAGAAAGCAAGTTGCAATGTATAGAATACCAAGTCCATCTTTTGCCCCACAGCGACAGTTTTCCCCCGTGAGTTTTAGTTGCTCCAAAGCTTTCTCCTATAGTATTAGTGTATTACACAACCAACAAACTTTTAATTGCCAAGGAAGTTTCTCTTTAAGTGCGTAACTAACTATTAACTTTGACATGCTCACATACCTTATCACTGATCCTGATGAAATACAGAGCCTTAGCAAGATGAGCTTCACCGTGAAGCCTTCACGTACTTCACTTTCACCCAAATTTTCTTATGCATCTGCAATCCTAAAACAAAAAAAAGAAGGAAAAGAATATGTAAGAGAAACTCAACAAGAGTCAGTAGTGAAATTGTTTGACTGATGATGACATGCTGGATCACAAGTGCTTGTTAGATTCTATCTATGCGGGCCAATGATAGTGCACAACATTAGATAATGGTTATCTCCATGTGAATTACTAAGACATCATGCTACAGTAAACAAACCCTCTACCACATCTTAAACTCGGTCACTCGAAATCTTTACATAAGCAGCCACACAGTACACACAGAGAGATTCCCATAAGGCAAAAAAGGATTTATGCAAAACACAATTCTGAAACGACACCCAGTTAATCCAAATGCTACACTTCTTTATCTATTACTCTAAAGTCTAAACCAAAAGTCCAATAATACGACCTTCAAGGAACTGCCGAGATTATATCCACATGCAAGTTGTAATATTTTGAATCGGCAGTGGAAATTCCACTGTGAATTTTAAATCAGAAACTAGTGGTATATTATGAATCAATAAAACTTACTTCTCATCGAGCTTTTTAAGCTCCTCTTCGTTATCGGGACTGTCAAGAACAGAAGAAGGAGAACATGATTACCCAATGTTCCATCGGTAGAGATGTCAAGAAGAAGATGAAATCATCTAAGATCTGACCATAAATAATCAGTTGTAAATCTTTACCGATAGAACATCCTTCATCTTCTTCTTCTCTGCTTCGTCTTCGTCTCCACTCTCCACAGATCGATGGACCATCGGGTAATCCGCAGAACCGCAATCCGCGACGGGCATGCCCGCTTGAATCCGCCGACCAAACGGGTCATGTCCACTATGCCCACAAAATTTTGGGCTTCAATGAATAAGCCCATGCCCGCTCCGCTTTGCCTCTTATTGGGCTATGCCCGCGGGCATCTGGCCCGTTTGACACCCCTAGGTGTGATTGTTTATATATGGCAGCAAATTAGTCATTTTTTGGTTCTTTGAAATATTGAATAAATATTAACAAAAAATAAGCAAAACATATATAAAATATGAACAAAACATAAATAAAATATTTTTACGTATGTGATTTTATAACACATAAAATAGACTCTCTGATATCATACCATCTAATTTTTATGAGCTTTCTACTGTATAAATCTTTTGCAGTCATTTTTAGTATGGATTTTGAAAATTTTGGAGTTTTTGTTTCGTATTGAGGTTGATTTTTTTCTTAATTGGCATCACATGTTTTAAATCTTATAAAAAATTATATTTCATGAAAATGAAAATTTTGAAATGAGTTGGTCACATACTTACATGATTTGGATAACTTCATGGGCCTGAAGCCACGTGGTCCTAGACTGCACAATGGAAGCACGAACCAAATCTTTGGTTGGTGGACAAGTAAGAAGCTAAATCATATTTTCAAACTAATCACAAGCTAAATCATTTTATCATAAACTAATAAGAAGCTAAACAATGGAAGCACCAAATAAATAGTTTATTTTAAAATAATTTGTTTAATTATACTAATATTTTATTGTATCAAGTAATATTAATTTTAAATAATATAAATATATAATTTAATATTATGCATAATGGAACTTGTTAGAAAGCTAATTTTATTTTATAAATTGTAAAAAAAAATTAAAATTAAAAAATAACAAAAAATAAATAAATTATTTATTTAAGCTTTTAAGTTTCTGTGGATTTAGTTTATTTGAATAAAATATAACAACTAAGATAATGACATGTGTCTATATGAGAGGATATCATGGATTTTACAAGTTTTCTCATATGAGAATCCTCGAGAATTTTTCAGAATCGATTCTCCCATTTTTTCATTAAAGTAATATTATTATTTTCTGTTTCATTTGTTTTAATTATGAAAAATTCTATGAGAAACTCAAACTGAGTTGGAGTTTTTGTAATGGTTTTTGCTTATAATAAACAATTCTTAACCGTAAACCGTGGAGTTCAAATGCAAACTCACCAAATTGAGTTGTGGTCGGTTTTGGTTTATCTTGGTTCGGTTTAACGGAATTGGAGAAATGTGTATATAAAACCTAAGTGAATCGGGTCACACTTCATACACTTGCTAAGTTGGTTGATCAAACGAAGCTTTCGAATCAGTTAGTTATTATTGTTGTTACGGAAATCAAATTTGGTTGTGCCTTGTTCAATTTTAAGTGGGTTGGTTCAGCTAAGTGATTAAGAAGTATTAATCCCTACACCACATTGCAAGCTTCTATCCCGCCGAAATTATCTATGATGACTATTCTGAATGATAATTAATAAAGCAGTCGTTGAGTTGATCCATCACATCTTAGAACTTGGTTTACTTGGAAAATTTAACACAGCGCTGAACATATAAATGGTGTATCTGGAACAACATACATTGGATCCAAATTATTTGAGTATTTGCAGTTTTGCATCTTGCAATGATGAAAAAAGTAATATTTTAATAGACTAACAAATCCATTTCATTGATATGCATGAATAAATTTATGTCACAATGCTTACTAATGTATTGTCTATCTCCTTTCCAGTTCAGTAAATTTTCTCAAGTTAGATCCTGTAATCATATATTTGATCAATTTACTAAAACCCCTTAAGCTATTCTACTAGAATTCGTCTCCTTTTCACCATTAACAAAAGCACTGCATTGTGTGAATAAAAACATAGTTTTTGACTACTAGATTAGTAACAAACCAAGCCGTAGTTAAAAGTCCAGACTAAATTCATACTACAACAGCAAAATATGAATCAGCTTTTCTTCGATGAACAAACTGAAAATGGAACAAACGCACAAAAAACACATAGAATACTAGATTTGTCTACACTAAACGGAGTTAAGTCTACTACAGAATCCATTCATAGTGGCAAAGCAGCTCAATTTTTTTTATTGTTTGTCAACGGCAAAGCAGCTCCTTAACCTTAAGAAGTAAGATTACCTTCAATCACCTGATAACGCTGAAAAAATCCTCCATCTCCCTTGAAGGTTTCCCCAAACACTTTCCCAGTCCTCCGACCCTTAAGAGCGGTTTTGTCTCCATCTATTATCATAATGTAGCCTAACTGTCCCAGCTGACAAACACTCAACACGTTTTTGTCGAGATCCGGAACGAAAAGCACATTCTTGATCGTCTTACTCTTCCTCTTCCCTTGTTTGGTCATGACCTTGACGTCTCCTCTACCTTGTGCCATGATAATTGATCCGTCGCCCAATACTACCCGACCCCTGTGTGTTCTGTCAAGAGTGGTGAAAAACTTCAAATTCGGAGTCATGTGATTCGTGGTACCGTTGGATAACAGCCACATATCCTCATCAAATGTCACAGTACCAACAGTGAGTGACAACATTTTATACAGAGGTACTTCATTATTCCTGCTGCTTTGATTTTGACATCTTCTCTTTTCTGATTCACATCTGTTAAAAAAATCAGCAAGACTCTTAACAGTCACCTTCTTCAGATTGACGTTTTCTTCTAACAGCGTAGCTATATCTTCATGCGACTCTGTTAGCGAGCCTAACACCTTGGTGATAACCTGGTAATCAGATTTCACAATTTTCAAACGGCGCAACTCTTCGGCGATTTTCACTACCCTATCTAAATAGGAAACGATCGGTTCTGATTCATCCATAGTAACTTGTTCGAATTGCTTCTCTAACCTACGTAGCTTAGCTTGTTCATTGTAAGCTTCTTCGAGCAAATCCCAAACTTCCTTGGCCGAAGAAGCCGAGAGAGTCTTCCTGAAAGCCGAATCCGTGAGAGTAGACTGCAAAATCTGGAGCGCTTTCATGTCTTTCAACGCGAGATCTCTCCATTCCAAAAGTTCTTCGGGTTGGATCGTCGCTGCTAACTCTGGGTTCTTCGATGGATCAGGCGGGACTCCTCCGTTCTCGACGACATCCCAGAGTCCTTTCTCCGTCAGTGTGGTTTTCGTGATTCGTGCCCAAATTCCGTAGTTCAGGTCATCGGAAACATCGTCTTGTTGTTTATTCGTCGCCGCCATAGCCGTAACTATCAAAATCTCGGGAATGGGAAAAATGTCATTTGATTTTCGAAATTGGGGGAAGATGATGATTTGGGAAATTAGGGATTTGATTTTCTAAATTGCGGGGTTTGTTTTAGTTTTTGCCAAATGACGTCGTTTTTCACTAACAGAGGATGTTTAACGACACATAAACGTCTGTTACCAGCTCTGTTAAACGATTGACCGTCATATGATCTTTTGACTCAGTTAACAAAAACATGATTGCAAAAACTGAAGCGCTTATTTTATGTCTTTCACCGCGAGATCTCTCCAATTTTGAAAGTTCTTCGACTTGAATCATCGCTGCTACCTCTGGAACCTTCGATGGATCAGGCGGGACTCCATTTTCGACGACATCCCAAAGTCCTTTCTCCGTTAGTTTGTGTAGTCTTCGCGATTGGAGCCCAGATTTCGTAGTTCAGGTCATCGGAGACAACGTCGTCGTGTATCTTCGCCGCCGCCATAGCCTTAACTGTCGTCAGCTGGGGTTACTTTAAAACTTTTTTCCTCTGTATAAACTATTGGAGAAAAGGGGGAATTGCGAATAAACAAACTATTCTCACAGCAGTGTGAGCTGCCAGTGACAGTTTCTATTTATAATTTGTATAGTCCACATTAAACCAAATTTTATAAGCCCTAATTACATTTTGAAGTCACCAAATGGTTCTACTCTTGGTTCGGTTTAACGCAATTGGAAATATATAACTGATTGCATTTCATTCTGTATTCGGTCAGTTCATGATGCTTGTTAATTTCATAAGATTAAATAAACTTTTGAATTTGGTTGATACATATAGTTTTCGAATCGGTTCTGGTTCGATGAGATTTTTGTAATGGAATATATCTCCTTCAATTAATTAAGTGGGTTGATCCGGTTTAAGTGATTTAACCCTATACGACTAGACCAAATTCAAACTTCACTCCAACGATAGATTTGGACCTGTGTAATTTAGAATGCAATGGGTTACGAATTATGATTGTTCTTGTTCCACACGCCACAAGCCACACGCCACACGCCACACGACTTCTCAGACATTGATTAAAGCCTATATATATATAAAGCCTTCAACATTGAATTTAAACGCCTCTCGATTTGAGTAACTGTGCTTTTTTTTCTTTTGTGCACCAAATCTATTTGAGTAAATGTACTCTGTTAAAAAAAATGAAAAATGTGATTCAAATAATATAAAAAAGTGATAACAAGTTCATTTCATTGTCCAACAATAGTGAATATGACCAAGTTTGTGTCACAATGTATATGGCCAAAATCTATCTTTCCATGCCGGTCTCCTTTCTCTTTTGTATTTTGATCAATTTTCTAACAAGTAACACCCCTTCTATTATTCAACTAGACAACTTGACAATAGCACTGCATACTCATGACAAAATATATAGTTTTTGAACACTAGATTAAAACCAAGCCGTCTTAGGTTATACGACCACAGACTAATTCATACTGCATGCAGTAGCAGAGTATGTATAAGCTCGTCAATTGAAAACGGAATAAAACCAAACTAAAAAGACCGCATAGAAGACTGATATGTCCACCTTACGGGTGAATTCTACCACCAGGTGTAGTCATAATGAAAACCAGCTAACTAAGAGGTGAGACTACCTTCAATCACCTGCAAACGCAAAGCCAATGCTTTCTCATCACACGTGTTTGTACCGGGGGATTACACAGTTTAAACAAATAAGATTTAGTGGAAAAGAGCGAGTAAGTTCTTTATTAATCGGGGAAAACGTGAGATCGTCACTTAAACAAGTCGAATTAGACCTTGTTAGTTCACAGACGAACTAGTAAGCTTAAAATGACGAGCTGAAAACAAGACGAATTATACGAAAGATAATAGCAGTTTTCGATGCGAAGTATTGCTCTGTGGGTATTGTCCGCGGGTCAGGATGTTGATCCCAATAAATGCTTTCTCCTTTTATAGGAGACTGTTGACCTAGGGATATCTAGGGTTTCCGTCGTGAATTCCCGAGATTGCCCCTTTGCGGGAATTAGTGGACTTGCTCCTTTCTTGTCGGGCCGAGATCACAGTTAATAAATCTCATTGGGCCGAGTGGCATATTGGGCGTAGCCCATATCCAACAACACGTCCACATACTTTCCCCAAATTCTTCCCCAATCCGATCACGGATAATGCATTCGCCTCCTCCTCCCTCTGTGAATGCATAGGCTCTAGATATCATCTGACCAAGACTTAACACATTTCTGTTGAGCCCAGGTACGAAAATCACATTCTTGATAGTCTTTTTCTTCCCTCCCTTCATCTTGATCTTTACATCTCCTCTTCCTTCTACCAAACTAACTGTTCCATCGGCCAATCCAACCTTAGCTTTGTGTGTCCTATCTATAGTGGTGAAATACTTCTCATATGGAGTCATGTGATTCATGTGAGGAGTCATCAAGATCAATGTCATGTGATTGAATGTATGTGGTAGCTTTAGTGGGATGCTAAAGATGTCCTGATGCAATTTTCGACAGAGCTAAGGAATCAGCTATAGAAAGACCTGAGCAGTCACCAAGATTGATGTCTGAACAAACAGTTTCAGCTGAGCTTCAAGAAAAACAAAAGCGACAAGACGAGCCATATGAAGTGTTCATGTACATTGTAACTATCTGGAAGAACGGTTTCACTGTGGATGATAGTCCGTTAAAGAGTTTGGATGACCCTGAAAATGCAGCCTTTCTTGAGGTAACTAATTCAATACATTTATGCCATTTCAGTCTTTCTATGTACTTCTTGATTGACTTGGATAACATAATGTTCGATGATGCCAGAGGATAACAAGGTTGGAGTCCCCACGTCTACTCGATCCAGTTCGTGTTCAAGTCGAACTCATCAGGCAAGCAGAAGAAGAAGAATTCAATGTAAATTAATCTCCTCCCCACTCTCTCTCTCTCTCTCTCTCTCTCTCTCTCTAATGTTTTGATTGAAATGAGGTAGCGGAGTGAAAGCTCTTGTTCTTGTATCTTATATCAAACAGGAACAAGATACAGCTCTTGCAGGATCACAAGCTTTAGCCGGCTCATTATCACCATCCGAGGCGTCTGGGTCTCCTCCTACACCACTACCTGACTTTGACCAAACCATTGAGAAAGCTCGCATCGCCAACTCTATCCTCATCCAAAATCTCTTACTTTTTTTTCCAAAGTAACAAAGGAAATGACTTTTATTACATTTGGTAACTAAAAGAGGGGTATTGTGTTTCAAAAGATTTTAGAAATTTCTTATTATTCTCTCTTAGAGAAAGTGAAGAGGTTTATTCGATTTCGATCACCTGAACTGTTTCTATTTATATAGTTTCACATTAAGCCTAACTGTTTGTAATTACCATACGATAGATCCCGCAGAGTATCTAGCTATTGTTTTCGATATGTATGAAATCTTTACACTATATATTCCCATACCAAGGTTAAAAAACATGTAATTATTCAAACAAAAACTAAAATGATAGAAGAAACATGGAATTATTCAAACAAAAACTAAAATGATAGAAGAAACATGGAATTATTCAAACAAAAACTAGAACGATAGAAGAAACATGGAATTATTCAAACAAAAACTAGAATGATAGAACAAAGATAGAATGTTGATATAATTGACGACGGCTCAAACGACGACTCGGCGGTAGTGGACCAACAACAACCATTCAAACCTGTAAAAAATCAAATATATAAAAGTAAGGTTTTGGTCTCTCCTTATTGGTTGATTTTCATTTAATACTTTCTAAATTTTTTATTTTTATAATTTGTTTTCTAATTGTTTAATTGCTTTAAACAATATTTAAGACTCAATTAACACAAAACATTTAACTTACATATTAAAATAAAATTATTACTGAAAATAAAATAAATTATGCATTAATCATATTCCACTACTCAATTTTATTCAAACATAATAAATTATAATTATTATAATTCTAAATATAACTTCCATCAATTCTTACCATATAGATAAGTATTATCTCATTATCACAAAATGACATTCTTTTACTTTCTCATTTTCACATTCTCTCATTCTCTTCCACAATACCTCAATTCATTTTTTTTTCAATTTCTTATTTTTGTTGTATGGGTTACAAAAAAAACAAATGAAATATCATTGTAAAATTTTAATGCTAAATTTTAATTTTAGAGACTACATGATATATATTTTACATTGTTCTTATTTTTAAAGATTCATCTCCATTATCTAATTTGGATTATCATCTTATAATTAAGTAATCATTCTCTCCTCTCCCACCAATATCAAATTTTGTTATATCTCATATGTGTTGTAAGAGTTTGATTCTATATTTTAATTTAGAAAGTATTATATATTTAACATTATTTCAATTTTTATTTTATTTATATAAAAATAAAATATTTCTTTTATATTTCTTACCTTTCTAATCTATTCATATTTATTTTTTAAATTTCTATAGTTAAATTTAAATTCACATATGTTGGTTTGACAAAAAAATCAAGTTTATATGAGAATTAAATGTTCTTATTCCTTTTAAACGATTAATGTGTAACATATTATACTTTGAATCAAATTATGAACCCACAAACACTCACTTTTAATTAAATGGGTTTTAATTTTAGGAGTTGGAAAAACATAAAAATTTGTTTGTAACTCCCATAATAATATCATAGTTGTGTATTCAATGAATTTAATTTAATATAATAAAACATGTTAAAAATGTATTAATATGCATATTTTAATTAAACAACACATTAAATTATATACATTAATGCATATTTCAAATTCATTATATAATTCTAAATTGTAACTGAAATTACATAAATTGTGAATTGACTTTTTATCCTCCATTCATAAATGTAACTTCTATCACTTTTTATCCTATTAATAACCATTCTCACATCCTCCTCCACCATATTCTAAATCCTAAATATTTTCTTTGTTATTTTATAATGTTCTTGCATAGGTTAAAAACCCAAATAAGAGTTTGATTATATTTTTTGTTTACTATATATTTTACATTGTTCTGAATTTTATTGTTTCTTTGTTTTATGTACTTCTTCTTTTCCTCTTTGTTTTCTTATATTATTTTGATTTAAATACATATGTATTCTAATATGTATAATAAAAAATCGAAAATGGGATGTTTAATATTGACTAACTAAGACTTTGTCCAGTTTATTAAGTGTGAGGAAAGAAGAAAAGAAGAAAACTAGTCAAAGACTTAAATCTAGTCAAATACTATCATTAAAAGATTTATCTTTGTTTTATAAAAAAAAAAGATCAGACTTTTTCAAACATCATAAGTCTATAAATCTGCAAAGACATACACAAATATAATTAAGATGTATTTTCCAATAATACTCATATAAGTATACTTAGATTGATACAAAATAATGAAACTTGCATTAAGCTTTCTGTTTTTCATATTTGTTTCGTGTTTTGTGTCGAATGACGCTAAATGTCATAAAAACATGATTGTTCTTAAAAACAACCTTTCTCAAAGTCATAGTATTCTAAAAGTTCATTGCAAGTCCAGAGACGACGATCTAGGTGCTCATTTTGTGAACTTTCAAGGTCCTACATACAATTTTAGTTTCTACGATGGTATTTTCGCGACGACGTTATTCACTTGTGATTTGTGGAAGGGAGTTCATATGGAATATCATAGAAGTTTTTTAGCATATATAGGAGATCCTATTTATAGGTGTGACACAGTGTATACATGGGATGCACAAGATGATGGTATTTACTTTTCAAAAGATGGTGCGACGGAAAAACTGTATTATTATTGGATTAAACACTAATATTCAAAAGCTGTATTAGACTAATATTCAAAAGCTGTATTCTCATTTCATCTTATAAAACAATCGTGTTGCTTTTTTGTGTGTTAGCATTGACAACAAAAAATTTATCTATGTTTTCTTTCTAATTTTGGGTTTATGATCGATATTAATACACATACTTGTACATACAAAAATATCTCAAAACGTGTCAATTTGGTTGAGTTATACTCAAAAACGAAATATAGCATCTTAAACCACTAAATTTTGTAACAAGACTGTAAAACAGAATGAGAAGAAATATGGGACAGAATGATTAGCTTGTAGTATAGGATTTTGGTGATAATATAAAGAAGAAAAAAATGATAAAATGAGAAATGTTGTAATCAACATTTTTTAAAATGGTCCCTTCGGGGACATCCGATAAAAAATGAGAAATGTTGTAATCAATAGTTAAATCAAACAAATAGTTACATAATCAAATTTTGAGCAGCATTAATAAGAAGAAAATCAAGGAACATGAAAGGGATCTCAAGATGGCCACTGGGAAGTTTTGATAAACAAATTTGAAATTATTTTATCTCATCGACCACAATATACAGTTTGCGTCAAACATGTGGTTACTAGAAACACTAAATATAAAATACTGATTTTTTTTCCAACAAACATGAGCTATAGAAACACTAAATATAAAATACTGATTTTTTTTCCAACAAACATGAGCTATAGTGAGGTTTTTCTTTTTGTTATGATTCATTAATAAAAACCATATACAAGAAAATTATTGTTACCTTTGATGTCTATATACTTTTGATAAATAAAAAAGCCTTTTGGCGTTTGTTATAAACTAAAAGAAATATGGGACAGAATGATTAGCTTGTAGTATAGGTTTTGGTGATAATATAAAGAAGAAAAAAATGATAAAATGAGAAATGTTGTAATCAATAGTTAAGTTCTAGATTTAAATGTTCCTTAAGTTCTACTTATTCTCTAAGTCCTGTATTACTTACCAAAAACAGTCGCAGCAAACAATAACTAAGATTGTCCAAACTTGAAAACTGGATCAACCTAGCCAAATCAGCATAATAGACTCTGATTACTAGTAAGTCTAGCAATTGTTCACATCCAAAAAGAAAACAGTCGCAACATACTAAAAACCGAATGAACTGAACCAAGTCGGCATAGTAGACCTTATTCTAGCAACTAGAGGTTACCTTCAACCACCTCCAAACGCAGAAAAAAAGCCTCTCTCTTCCCACATGGATTCATCAAATAGTCTCCCAGCCTGATCCTCTACCGTGCATTTGTGAGCGGCCATTACAATCCCAAAGCTTGCATGTGTCATATGACCAACACTCAACACGTTTTTGTCGATCTTGGGAACAAAAAGCACATTCTTGATCATCTTCTTCTTCTTCCCTTCCTTGGTCATGATCCTGACATCTCCAATTCCTTCAAACATGATAGAATCCCCTGTGATGAATTTGATCCGAGCTCTGTAACATTATATAAATATTGTACTTACACATTGATTTAGTTTGGCTATCCATGTATGAATAGTTAAATCCAGCCTTATATGAGGTTTTTTGATCATAGCAATCTGATTATCACTCATGATACTCTGTTTTCTTTCGCTAGAAAGGTTTTCCGATCTCTCATGATTTGGAAATGTCTCTTTGGTATTTATGATTTGCTAGCGTACTTAAGGTTTTGATTTGATATGTGATACCACATAATATACATCTTCATATAATAAGATACATGCTCAATTTCCTTACGGTGATAGGTAAATTTTGCTTTTTTGCTTTTGGATTAGTTTTTTTCGGTAAATATTTTTTTAACTTTTTTTTTAACTTAGACATGAATCAAAATCTACGTTCGTTAATTTGACACATGTCGCGATCATGTTAAGGAGTAATCTGGACACGTTTTCCGATCTCTCATGATTTGGAATTGTCTCTTTGGTGTTCATGGTTTGCTAGCGTACTTAAAGTTTTGATTTGATATGGGATACCACTTAATATACATCTTCATATAATAAGATATATGCTCAATTTCCTTACGGTGATAAGTAAATTTTGCTTTTTTGCTTTTAGATTAGTTTTTTTCGGTAAATAATTTTTTTTAACTGAAACATGAATCAAAATCTAAGATCGTTAATTTGACACGTCACGATCATGTTTATATAATAAGATAATAGTGACGTTAAACAGAATCGTAAAGACCTAAATTAATAAATTACATTTTTTTAACCAACAAATTAGCAAGCAATGGCTCGGTTTAGGTTCTACTCTTGGTTCGGTTTAAATGCCATTTGGTTCAGTAAACTATTCGGCTCAATTTAGATGCGTGTTCAAAATCATAAATCATTACCAAATGATTATAAATAAAATACACTCTTGAGTCTTGAATTTGGTTGATGCGGAGTTTTCATATATAGGTTTTGGTTCGGGATATTATTATTGGCATAAGCTAATTTGTTAGGGAATTCAAATTTGGTTATATCTCGTTTAATTTACGTGGGTTGATCCGGTTAAGTGATTTTATCCGACAGATATACACCACCACACGCAAACCTCTCTCCAGCGATGGTTTGGACTTGTGATTAATTCAAACTAAGCACTCCAAGATGATCAATTTTATAATATTCTAAAATTGAGTATTTGCACTTAATAAAAATGAAGAATCGGATACTGTATTTGAAAAATATATATAAAAATGTGATATGAGAACAAATATGCCAATGCTGATTCAACACCCATCGTTCCATGTCTGTATCTCCATTCTGTTTTGGTAAATGTTCTCAAGTTTGGTCAGTTTTCTAACTAGTAAAAACCCTTTGTTTATTATCTACAAGAATTCGTCTTACCATTAACAAAAAAAAAAAAAACTTGACAAAAGCATTCCATAGTGAATAACAAAAATAGTTTTTGAAACACTAGATTAATACCAAGCCGTCCTAGGTTAAAACACCACAAGAGCAATTCATAGTGCAGTAGCAGAATATGAACAAACTGAAAACATATTAAAACCAAACTAGAAAACCACATAAAGACATATGCGTCCGACCACCTCACGAGTTAAAAGTCTTCCACGATATTACGAGGTGAGATTACCTTCAACCACCTTCAAACGCATAACAAATCCATTGTCATCCGACGACAACACAGTATCCGCAAATTCAAGACCAGTCCGATCGCAGATAATCCATTCGTCTTCACGTACCTGTGAGAATGAGTAGCGTCTTGATACCATCTTCTCAATACTTAACACGTTTCTGTTGAGCCCTGGAACAAAAATCACATTCTTGATCGCCTTCTTCTTCCCTCCCTTCATCCTGATCTGTACACTTCCTTTCCCTTCTACCTTAAGAAGTGTTCCGTCAACCAATCCCACCTCAGCTTTGTGTGTCCTGTCTAGAGTGGTGAAATACTTCTCATGTGGAGTCATGTGACTTGTGGCACCCACGTACGCCACCCAAATATCCTCCTCATATGTTTTTTCAGAGAAACTCACCGGCGTTGACAGTCGATACTCAGCTTCAACGTAGGATCCTTCTTCTTCCTCGTATCTCTTAACCAATAATCTGTTGCAGTCTTCTTCGTTGTGATCTATCTTAAAGCACACGCCACACCACTTCTCAGACTCTGGTCTAAGCCTCAGATTCTTCAGGATTACAAGGAGAATCTCCTCGTTCACTGAATCAAACTTGTATCCATTAACATAGAAATACCGAACAAGACTCGCAGCAGACACGTGATGCACGTTCATGATCTCCTCCAACATCGAATGCACACCATCGCACGACTCTGGGAGCGAGGCGAACACCTTCTTGCAAATCTCGTAATCGGATTTCTCAATTCTCAAAACACGCAACTGATCAGTGATTCCCAAAACCCTATCTAAGAAGGAATCAAACGATTCTTTCTCACCCTTTTTAGCTTCTTCGAATTGCTTCTCTAGTCTACGTATCGTCGCTTGTTCGTTACCTTTTCGAAGCAGATCCCAAACGTCTTTGGCCGAAGAAGCAGAGAGAGTCTTTCTGAAAATCGATTCCGTGAGAGAAGATTGCAAGATCTGAAGCGCTTTTGTGTCTTTGACAACGAGATCTCTCCATTGTGAAAGCTCTTCGGGTTTGATCTTCGCCGCTGACTCTAGAATCTTCGATGGATCAGGTGGGACTCCGTTCTCGACAACATCCCAGAGTCCTTGATCGATTAGTGTAGCTTTCGTGGTTGGATCCCAGATTTCGTAGTCGAAGTCATCGGAAACAGCGTCTTGTTGTTGTGGTTTCGCCGCCGCCATGGCCGTAACCGTCAGAGAGATTCTTTAGAAACTTCTTTTTATTCTCTCTCGGAGAAAGTGAAGAGGTTGTTTATTCGATTTCGATCACCTGAACTGTTTCTATTTATATATAGTTTCACATTAAGCCTAACCGTAAACCCTAAGTTACAATTATATTGTAATCACCATATGATCGGTTTAGACTCGGTTTTACTTCTATTATTTGGTCCGGTTTATTGCAATTGGTTATCAATTAAATAGTATTGGATCATAAATTCATAATCAATATGGTGATTGAGTAATCTCCATTGATTCATAGTCAAAATCAGAGTTGGATTCGTATCTTTTTATGGACAACTGCTTAAGTTAAGCTATTTCAAATTTCTCATAATCCATCATTGAGAAAACTTAAGCTAGCTAACATAAGCACTGAATATATAAAACCATGTTCACATCCGGACAACTGCATTACATATTAGCTTTTTTTCTTAGGGAACAACTAAACAAAATGAAAACCAAATAAACGGAACCAAATACATCCATCTGTCCAACCTTATTTGGTAAAATAGTCTACTGTTCTTTTTTTTTTAAACTTGATATTATGTAAACGTTCTCTTCTTGCTTTGAACTTGACCTCCTTGATGAAGCACATTCCGATCTGGATATTATGTAAACAGGATATATTCGATTTCGATCACCTCAACTGTTTCCATTTATATAGTACTTTCACATTAAGCCTAACCGTAATTAACCCTAAGTTACAATTTGTAATTACCATACATACGATCATCAGTTTAGGGGTTTAACCATTTTGATTTTGGTAGACTCGGTTTTGGTAACATCCGGGACAAGTAATCCAAAGTCCAAACTATATATTCCCATACCAAGGTTAAAAAACAAGGATGGTCCAATTCCGCTAGGGAAATAAACCCATACTGCAATACCCCATCCATGTATGCAAATATTAAGCTTTCTTAGGGAACAAATAAACAAAATGAAAACCAAATCCATCGATCTTTCTACCTTATTATTTAGTAAAATAGTCTACTGTTCATGCCTCTAAAGTTAAAAAGAAACTTGATAAATTATGTAAATGTTCTCTTCTTGCTTTGAACCACCACATACAAACGCAGGCAGTTGCCTCTATTTTCCCGCATGGGTTCACCAAAAAACTTCCCAGTCGTCTGATTCAATATATTGCATCTTTTCTCCTCATCAAAAGCAACTCCAAATCCGCTCTTCTCAAGTTGAGAAACACTCAGAGAGTTTTCCTTGATCCCTGGAACGTAAAGCGCATTCTTGATCGTCATCTTGATCCCATGTTTAGTCATGATGCTCACATCTCCCATTCCTTGAGCATTGAGAGTACCTCCAAAAATACTGAAATGAACCTTGGCTCGGTATGTTCTGTCCAAAGTGGTGAAATACTTGTGATATGGAGTCATATGGTTAGTGGCACTGGAGTATAACATCCACATATCTTTATCAAATGTCACGGGATCAATGTTGATTGATAAAATGTGGTGCTCTGGTAAGTCCTTGTCTAGATTGGCTTGTACGTTAGCTTTGCTTAGCAAATCCCAGAGAACTTTGGCTGAAGTGGTCTCAAGTGTCTTTCTGAAAACCGAATCCGGGAGAGAATTTTGCAGTAACTGTAGCGCTTTAGCGTCTTTTGCCACAAAATCTCTATATGTTGAAAGGTCTTGGGGTTGAATCTTCGTCGCTACCTCTGGAACCTTGGATAGATCCGGCGGGATTCCGTAGTTTCTGAGGGTTCGCCGCCGCCATAGCCGGGGTATACTCCTTGGGGTTTCTTCAAACTTTTACTTGTCTTGTACTCTTCTCTCGGAGAGAAAAATGAACACATTAATTGGACAAAATTTACGTATCAGTTTGGATATAATTGGCCATTGGGTTGAGCTATTATTCTAAGGGGAATCCAATTTGGTCAAGTCTGATTCAATTTGACTGGGTTATTCCCGGTTAAAGTTTATTATTTGACTAACTAAAACTTTGGCCAGTTTATTAAGTGCGAGGAAAAAACGATAAGAAGAAAACTAGTCAAATACTAAATCTAGTCAAATACTATCATTAAAAGATTATCTTGTTTTATAACAAAAGATCAGTCTTTTTCAAATATGAGAAGTCTATAAATCTGCAAAGAAATACACATATATAATTAAGAAGTATTTTGCAATAATACTCATATAAGTACACTTAGATTGATACAAAATATTGAAACTTGCATTAAGCTTTCTGTTTTTCATAGTAGGTGTTAGCCCACGCTAAGTGTGAGTTCTTACATAATCGCTATTCTACTTGAAAAAAAATAATATAAATTAACATATTATTATTATTATTATTATTATTATTTTGTGTATATCAAAATTTAAAGACTATATAGTATAAATTTATATAAAGTAAAGAAATCAATATATTTAATGCAATTAAGTCATAGTGTATCTCACATGCCATATGCCATATATTTTTGAAGTTATAATCATATTTCAAAATCATTGTGATATATATTCTCTTAAAATTTATTTTGTGGTGTTAGTTATACATATTTTTTATTTATTTATGGTGATAGCTTAAAGAGATTTAAAATGTTTCAATTAAAAAAATCAAAATAATAAACATTAGGTTTGCATTGTCTCATACATATATAACTTAGTGAGTCTAACAAAACATATGGAGAGAAATTAGAAAGGGTTCAATAGAAATTTTAGGAGAAGGAGAAGGATATATTTAAAGAGAGGAAGGAAGAGCAAAAAAACTTGAATTTGGGATTTAATTACATACATACAGACATATGGTAGCACAAATTTGAAAAACTACCACATCTTTTGGTTGGTGGACAAAACAATCAAATTAGAAAAACTACAAAGCAACTAATTTCAATAATCTATAAGCTAATTTCATTAATATTTAACCACCGGGGATATGATGTAAGAACCTAAATCATATTCTCCCTAATAAGCCTAAAAGAATTCACAAACTAATTAGAGAGAATTCACAAACTAATAAGAGAGAAGTTCAAATTCTGCAAAAATCCAGAAACCTAATAAGAGCTAAATCATATTCTCCCTAATTAGCCTAAAAGAATTCACAAACTTATTAGAGAGAATTCACAAAACTAATAAGAGAGAAGTTCAAGTTCTTCACAAATCCAGAAACCTAATAAGAGATCAATCATATCCTCCCTAATTAGCCTAAAAGAATTCACAAACTAATAAAAGAGAAGTTCAAGTTCTTCACAAATCCAGAAACCTATAAGAGCTAATCATATTCTCCCTAATTAGCCTAAAAGAATTCACAAACTAATCAGAGAGGATTCACCTGTCAAGCACAAAAAAAATAAATCATTTAGTCTAATTTCTAACTAACCAAAATTTTTGAGGGGACCGGAATGAAAAAAATACAGAATATAATCAATACATATGTATATGTGCAATGGTGGCATTGACAGTAAATAATTGATTTTTTAGATAAAAAAAGAAAACATGAAAAAACTCGATACATATTGAAAATGGATTCTAGCTAGTGGCTATTTTGCTAATTATAAATAGTGAATATATTACTTTCACAATTATATTTTTAAAATGTACTAAAAAAATTCATTTTATCTCTCAAAGTATTCACCTTGATCATCATAAGATATCATATATATACGTTTCATTTCTTTAGGTTATAAACATATATATATGTTTATTTAAAAACTGAAAAATAAACTTAATTTAACTCAGTTTAAATTATTAAATTGGAAATTATTAGAAATTTATGTAAATGTGAACAGATAGATTCTCTTTGTTTTTTAAAATATATATGTTAAATTATTTATGTATTTAATTGAAAAATCGAAATGGGATGTTTAATATTGAATAACTAAGACTTTGTCCAGTTTATTAAGTGTGAAGAAAGAAGAAAAGAAGAAAACTAGTGAAAGACTTAAATCTAGTCAAATACTATCATTAAAAGATTATCTTTGTTTTATAAAAAAAAAGAAAGATCAGACTTTTTCAAACATCATAAGTCTATAAATCTGCAAAGACATACACAAATATAATTAAGAAGTATTTTGAATAATACTCATATAAGTACACTTAGATTGATACAAAATAATGAAACTTGCATTAAGCTTTCTGTTTTTCATATTTGTTTCGTGTTTTGTGTCGAATGAAGCTAAATGTCATAAAAACATGGTCGTTCTTCAAAACAACCTTTCTCAAAGTCATAGTATTCTAAAAGTTAATTGCAAGTCCAGAGACGACGATCTAGGTGATCATTTTGTGAATTTTCAAGGTCCTTCATTTTCGCGACGACGTTATTCACTTGTGATTTGTGGAAAGGAGTTCATATGGAATATCATAGGAGTTTTTTAGCATATATAGGAGATCCCATTTATAGGTGTGACACGGTGTATCTACTTCTCAAAAGATGATGCGACGGAAAAACTGTATTATTATTGGATTAAACACTAATATTCAAAAGCTGTATTCTCATCTATACTAGTATTTTTGCATCAGTTTTTTTTAAAATATTTTTTGGAAAGATTTTACATTGAATGCTATTTAATTCTTATATTCATAGCCAAACAAGTTTAGTTAACTTTCGCTACTATCCTTACAACCAAACACAATAAAGATATTTAAATATTCATATATATATATATAATATTCTATAATTAATATAGATATTTAGAATATTTATTCCAAATTAAAAAAAAATATTCTCCTATCATCTCTTTTTGATTTTAAAATTTAAATGTAGTGAATCATCATATAATATATAAAGTTAATAAAAGGTGTATTTTTCTTGCATATATTGTGATTTAAATTGTTAAAAACAAACATATATTATTCAATTAATATAAAAGTGTGTGTTCAATATATATATATAGTAAATTTACTGTATATAGTAAATTATAAAATTTTAAGAAGTTTATAATTTATAACTGATATATCTAAACTTAATAAAAAGTTTAAAATTATAAATATATAAACATATTAAATTTTCAAAATTACACAAACGAGTTATATTACATGACGGGTTATATGACATTACAGGATTGAATTGATAATACTAAAAAATAAACTATCAATAACATGATATTTCAATGCGGGTTAAATCCTCATTTTAATGTTTTAACAACACTAATATAAAATATATCGAATCAGACTGATTTAATTAAGATTGTAGTAAACAAAAATTATTGTGCAGTATACCAAGGTTTATATATTAAATCACTAAAACTAACAAAAGCGTATATTTACAAAATTAGTTTTAAAATAGTACATTAACAAAAAAAAAAATTAAAACTTACCCCGCGGTACATCATAATCTAGTTTCATTTTATAAAACAATCGTGTTGCCTTTTTGTGTGTTAGCGTTGACAACAAAATAATTTTTATCTATGTTTTCTTTCTAATTTTGGGTTTATGATCGATATTAATACACATACTTGAACATACAAAAATATCTCAAAACGTGACAATTTGGTTGTGTTATACTCAAAAACGAAATATAGCATCTTAAACCACTAAATTTTGTAACAAGACTGTAAAACAGAATGAGAAGAAATATGGGACAGAATGATTAGCTTGTAGTATAGGATTTTGGTGATAATATAAAGAAGAAAAAAATGATAAAATGAGAAATGTTGTAATCAACATTTTTTAAAATGGTCCCTTCGGGGACATCCGATAAAAAATGAGAAATGTTGTAATCAATAGTTAAATCAAACAAATAGTTACATAATCAAATTTTGAGCAGCATTAATAAGAAGAAAATCAAGGAACATGAAAGGGATCTCAAGATGGCCACTGGGAAGTTTTGATAAACAAATTTGAAATTATTTTATCTCATCGACCACAATATACAGTTTGCGTCAAACATGTGGTTACTAGAAACACTAAATATAAAATACTGATTTTTTTTCCAACAAACATGAGCTATAGAAACACTAAATATAAAATACTGATTTTTTTTCCAACAAACATGAGCTATAGTGAGGTTTTTCTTTTTGTTATGATTCATTAATAAAAACCATATACAAGAAAATTATTGTTACCTTTGATGTCTATATACTTTTGATAAATAAAAAAGCCTTTTGGCGTTTGTTATAAACTAAAAGACAACTTAAGCTCATAAGATAAAATCTGGAATAAAAACTCAACTAAATCATGAATATTAATTTTTAATCCATCGGTACTTGAGTACTTAAGCACTGTTATGAACCGATTAGATGAATGTTCATTATAGGCCCATCTTAGATCCATGTTCTAGAATATTCTAGATTTATTTGTTCCTCAAGTTTTACTTATTCTCTAAGTCTTGTATTCCTTACCAAAAATATTAGCAGCAAACTGTAACTAAGATTGTCCAAACTTGAAAACTGAATCAACCTAACCAAATCAGCATAATAGGCTCTGATTACTAGTAAGTCTAGCAATTGTTCACATCCGAAAAAAAACAGTCGCAACATACTAAAAACAGAATAAACCGAACCAAGTCGGCATAGTAGACCTTAGTCTAGCAACTAGATGTTACCTTCAACCACCTCCAAACGCAGAAAAAAGCCTCTCTCCTCCCACATGGATTCACCAAATAGTCTCCCAGCCTGATCCTCTACAGTGCATTTGTGAGCGGTCATTACAATCCCATAGCCTGCATGTGTCATTTGACCAACACTCAACACGTTTCTGTCGATCTTGGGAACAAAAAACACATTCTTGATCGTCTTCTTCTTCTTCCCTTCCTTGGTCATGAACCTGACATCTCCAATTCCTTCAGACATGATAGAATCCCCCATGATGAATTTGATCCGAGCTCTGTGTGTTCTGTCTAAAGTAGTGAAATACGTCTCATACGGAGTCATTTGGTTCGAGGTGGTGATGTATAACATCCACATATCCTTATCAAATGTCACAGGACCAACATTGAATGCTAACATTTGATACTCACGTAACGCTTTTTCACTCCTGCTTTGATTCTCTCTGACTCTGTTGTTGCTACAGATCTTTGAAGACATGCCCTTTACCTTTACATAGAATACACTCTCCTCTTTCATGCCTAGATCTCATGACAAAATAAGTGTCAAAATCTAACAATTTATTGTATAGTGTTATTGCTAATATTATTCCTTGGAAAAACTCAAATAATCAAAACAATTTATTACTGTAGGTCAACAAAAGTTACATAACAAAATCAATCATGATCTCTCAGTAGATTTTCCAGAGGGTGTCTGATTCAATAGCCCAAAAACACAAGGGTTGAAGCAAAAAGTGTACTCACTAGGATTTATTCACTAGCAGAGCAGAGAGGATTTATTCACTTGACATACGGTGTCATATCATATGGTTGGTGGTAGTGGAGTGTATCATCCCCATATCTTCATCAAATATTGTTACATGACCAATATTAATTGCTAAAATTTGGTACTCAGGTAGTTTCTTCTGTAACTTCGCTTGTACGTTAGCTTGTTTTTTAGCAAATTAATCCCAAAGATCTTTGGCAGAAAAACCAAATTTAGAACTTAGAAAAGATGATTGCAATATCTGGAACGCTTTCGTGTCTTTTGCCACACAATTTCTTTATATTTCATAGTTAAGCTCATCGAATACAACGGTTTGTTGACAAAAAAAAGAATACAACGGTTTGTAGAGTCCGAGGAGTTACCACCGCCATAGCTGGCTACTCTTTAAAACTTGTTCTTAAGCCCTAAATTACGGTTTTAATAATCACTAGTTCCTGACTCCTGAGACGTGCCAAATTTGTATGATAAAATCTAAATACACTCCTCCGTATTCCGTAAATTGGGACGTTACGGTGTTTACGAATCAGTTTGGACATAAGTGGGATGAGTTATCATTTATTATAAGGGGAATCCAATTTGGTTTGATTTTAAATTTTATAATTTTGGAAAAGTCATTTGATCTATATCGATATATATATATTTTTTTATTGATGAAATATATCTTAAAATTTTCAATACTTGTAAAAAATGTTACATCTGTTATTATTTGATCTTAAGTTATGTCGATAATTTGATAAAAAACAAAAAATAGAAAAAGATAATTATGTTATTCTTTAATCGATTAAAATTAAAATCCAAATTGACAACAACAAAATTCTTAGGTTCACTCCTAAGGTGAACCTTTCCTTTGTTAACATCTTCCTTTTCAACCAATCAGAATCAATTATACATTATTTTATTTAAAATATAAATCAAAATTTAATTAAAAAGAAAAATAAATTGAGGAATTAAATTCAATATACTTTTAATTAAGGAAAGTTAAATATTGGCTTGGTTTATATTTTACCATTAGAACAAAATTATGTGTTGGTTTGGGTTTACAAATAAGTTGATTAGAGTTTAGATTTTACAATTAAAACAAAATTATATGTCGGTTTGGGTTTACAAGAGATGGTTAGAGTTTAGATTTTACAATCAGAATGAAATTATATCTCGGTTTGGATTTACAAATGAGATGATTAGAATTTAGATTTTACAATTAAAACAAAATTATATGTCGGTTTGGGTTTACAAGAGATGGTTAGAGTTTAGATTTTACAATTAGAATGAAATTATATCTCGGTTTGGATTTTTCAAATGAGATGATTAGAGTTTAGATTTTACAATTATAATGAAATTATATAATAATTTATATAGATTTTGTTTTTTTATTCTATAGAAAAGTGGATGAATAGATTCTTAAATGTATTCTGACATGTCAAATTTTCATTAGTTAAAATAAGGAGATGTGAACATAAGGGTTCACCAACCCAATAATTGTTCTTACAATATATACAATGTTACCCTTTATCTAACATTACTACCACCACCCCTACCACAATCTCCGGCCACCTTCACCACCTCTGACCACCTCCACAACCTCCGGCCACCACCTCTACTACCAACTCCGACCACCACCACTACCACCAACTCCACCCACCACCACCACCAATCTACCTCCGACCACAACCACCACCTCCGGCCAGCATTATCACCTCCTCCGACGATCACTTCCAGTGACCACCTCTAGCGACCACCTCCACGACCATCTCTGACAACCACTTTCATCGACCATTTCCAGTGACTACTTCCGGCGACCACCGCTGACGACCACTTTCGGCGACCACTCTGGCCACCACTTCCGGCGATAACTTTTGACGATCATCTCCGACGACCACTACCTCCGGCCGCCAGCCATCTTCACCACCAACCACCACACCATTAAAACACTAAAATAGTAATTTTTAATACCCCTCCTTCTACTTTTCTAATTTCTTCAAATAAGATGTTATTTTCTTAATTAAATCTTTGAATTTGGTTATTGGACAAATTGCCCTGTGATATAAATATACAAATGCAAATAACCTGCTCCCTTTAATCTTGTGTTCCGCATAAGAGAAGATCAGAAGACCCACCCGGCCATCTCCCTTTAAATTCTTTCTAGAGTTTTGGGAAACATAATTTCACTATTTAAAAAAATTAAATAAAGAAGCACAAAACACGTTGTAACTATACATTCTTATATCTTCCCAACTTCAACCTACTTCATAATTAATGCTTCCACTGAATCAAACCAACCACTTCAATCTACTCTTACGCTTTATAATCTTCATATCTTACTGTGAATGTTTTTGAGCCACTACTACCGTCTCACGCTTTATAATCTACATATCTTACCGTGAATGTTTTTAACCCACTACTGACCTTAGCCGGAGTTATCCCTTGTAGCTAGTGAATTTACATAACATGATCTTTTTTTTTTTTTTTTTTTTTTTTTTTTTTTTTTTTTCTGTTGACAGCATATTCATCTTTTAAAGACATTTACGCAAGAGTTTATGTCATCCAAGTAGAAACTAAATCTTAACAGTAAGCTTCAAATTTTCCTAAATCCACTACTGACCTTAGCCGGAGTTAGCCCTTGTAGCTAGTGAATTTACATAACATAAACAAAGATCTTTTTTTTTTTTTTTTTTTCTGTTGACAGCATAATTCATCTTTTAAAGACATATTTACGCAAGAGTTTCTGTCATCCAAGTAGAAACTAAATCTTAACAGTAAGCTTCAAATTTTTTTAAAAACGTGATAGACATATTTCTCATAATATATTCCATTGCAACTAAAATAGTTATACACGCCATTGCAACTAAAATAGTTAAAAATAAAATTAAAAAAACTACAATCCTAATTACTAACACTTTAGAGCACTTTTTCCACTTCTAAACTCTCGTAGTCATACTCCAAATTGTTGGATAATATGATAAAAACGTACATGATAATTATACGGTAATTAGCACGAACATACCAAATATAACCAGCAAAACTAATAGGGAATTATGAATTGTAAAAAGAATATTAATCATCTAAATTCAAATATTAAGTTACACAAAATATCGAGAGGTTTTTCTTCTTATATATTTAACCCCAAAAAATTAAAAATTAAAAATTAAAATCCCAGAGGTGAAGGTAGCCATTGAGATAGGTTGGTCCACCCAGCCTGTACAGTCTATACAGCATGTAATAAACGAACTTTGTGGTTGGAAAATCTAGACTAACTAGTATTTAAGCGAGCCCTTGTTTCATCACCATTTCATCAATACACGCTTCTAACTCCCCACACACATTTTGTTATTAAACAACTTATCAATTGAAAGATGGAAGGCAAAACTTTGATTGTAAGTGTGCTCGTAGTGAGTCTATTCATGGCACAAATTCAAGTTGACGCAAAGAGCTGCTGTCCGTCCACCACTGCTAGAAATATCTATAATACTTGCCGCTTACCTGGAACTCCTAGGTATGTATGTGCAGACCTTAGTGGCTGCAAAATCGTTGATGGGACATGCCCTAACGGATATACGAACGACATTTTCGAAAACACAGGTAAAATGATTTATATTTTTCATTATTACGAATATTATTAGCTCCGAGCCGTGCCAATAATAATGAAGGCCAAATACGAATTTATAAACAATGTATTAGATCGTTTGAACCCTAAATTGGATAACAAAACTAGGGTTTACGATGACCATGAGTATAAGAGTTAGCAAATTATACAACACCCAAAACATTAACTGAAGAGTAAAATGAGAAGTAAGTCATTCTCATTTTTAACTTCAAAACTGAAATTTAATTTGTGTGAATAGTTTTTATTTAATTATACATTAGAATTAATGTACTTATATATAAAATCACGTTTATATAAATTACATGGTCTAAACTTACAATAATATGACTTTATCAAGAAAAAAATACTTACAAGAATATATTTTTTTAATTGGCCCTTTAACGTTTTTATGGAAAGTGCATATCTCTGTATTTGTTACAAGACGGGATCATGGTTTTATTTTTGATATGTTTTTGTCTCAAGGTCATGCTGTCAATAAATACTGCAAGTTGGGGTGTGTATCCTCCGTGTGTGGTGTTTTAAACACTCTCCAGAAATCCGGTAAAGCAAACTTCTCAAACTCATTATCATTTTTATGAAAAAAAAAAAAAATAATAAACGATTAGACAATAATTTGTTCAAATTTTATTTGGATGATTAGATGTAAATGAAATCTTCAATGGAGCGGTTGAAAAATGTGTCAACGCATGTTCTACAATTTGCACCAAGAACTCGATGAAGGCAGGTGAAACTGCCTAGACATACATATCCATCCATATACAAAAATACCACGTACATCTCGAGATGAAGTGGGTGGTCATCTTTTACAATGTTGTTTTTAAGGTTTTTAATAATTGTCGTGTATTTGACAAAAATGTTAAGTGTCTCGTGCTTGTTTGTGATGTGTTTGCCTAGAAGGTTGTCGATCCCTACATGGTATATGCCTTGTACTCTATCTTTTAAATAATGAATAATGTGTTTGTATCCATCTTCTCTCAACCATTTTCATTTGATTTATATATGGATCTCAAATTATGAGAATATATGCAACTTAATCAACTTATACAATGTTAAGGTATTCTCACTATATATAGATATATTGCCTAGCCAACTAGCCTTGCATGTTTCTACGTACGTGTCTATGGACTCTAAATTATATATGCTATCTAAGATAAGAATTAATCAAATCAGAACTTGAAAATATTAGTTTTCACTCTAACACAAACTTATAAAACTTCATGAAAATGTTTTAATATATATTATTTTTAGCAATTAGATTTCACAACATTTAAGTCCTTTGCTTTATTTTAAAATAGAAGTAATTATTTACAAATATAATTAATTATGAATTGGACCAGAATCATACAATAAAAACTTCTGTGAGCTTGGTTTGTCCATGTTCATGTTCGACAACATCCCAAAGCCCTTTTTCAGTTAGAGTATTTTTCACGATTGGAGCCCATATTTCGTAGTTCAGGTCATCGGAAACAACTTCTTGTAGAGTCGATATTTTCTTCGCCGCCGCCATAGCCGGGAGAGATTGTTAGGGTTTCTTGAGTTTTCTTGTCGGTATAATATTCTCCGGAGAAGAGGACGAAAGGTTTTGTCCCTTTTTCTCCAACACTTTCTATTTATGGTTAAGCCGAACCGGAAACCCTAAGCCGAAAGTGAACCGGAAATTAAATATGGTTAAGTCTGTTTCAGTTTAATTGGTACCAACGCAACCTCACTTACATTTATCTCTTTAGAATTCAGCCTCAAACAAAATTATACAAAAGTTTGTGTCAAAATCTAACAATTTCTTGTATAGTGTTATTGTTAAATCGCTATAATACTCAGGATAATTATTCCTTGAAAAAACTCAAATAATCAAAAAAAATTATTCATATTGGTCAACAAAAGTTACATAATAAATCAATCCTGATCTCTCAGTAGATTCTGTAGAGTGTGTGTGACTGATTCAAAAAGCCCAAAAGGCAAAATACACAAGGGTTGAAGCAAAACGTGTACTGATTAGGATTTATTCATCTGTACACTAGCAGAGCTGAGAGGGTATGCTTGAGGAGATATCTTACTCTACTCCCATCTCTCCATACATTAATTAGAGAAGAAGTCGAAAAAATAAGAGCTATACGGTTTTAGATCTTAGACAGGAAATCAAACAACTCTCTTTTTATGAGAAAATAAGTTCTTACAAGGTTTTTCCTTAACTCTATTTTCTAATCCAATTAAGCTCTTAGCCTCCTTTGAATCTCTAAACTAATCTTTCATAAAGTTTATGATTCAATGCTCGGATCTCTGATCTTTCTCAAGATCCAGCATCTCCTATTTATGCTAATTGGACTTAGCCATACAATAATAGGCTAATTCCTAATTCTAATCACAATTAGAATTGTTAATTTCCTTTTTCTTTACACTTTAGGAAATTAACAATCTTTGTAAAACTTCCTTTAATCTTCATAACAAGAAAGTCTTTGCTCTTCTAGAACCTTCTCCTTGCTTCACGAGTCTTCGCTTGACCGCCATAATAGATTTCCTTCTCGAACTTAATCCTGCTAATCCATCTCTTGAACTACTATTATTTCTAATACATCAACTATGTCAATAGATGCATCTTCACAAGTGACCGTAACAACTTCTTGATTCTCCAATGGATACTTAACAGTACACCACAACTTTAACACAATACAGATAGGATCCATACGCAACAAACTGTTGAGAGGATCTCTGTTTACACTAGATACGTAATGCATCATCATGTTTACGATTCCCAGATTCATAAGTAACAGTCTAACAAATGATCTTGGACAACCGCGGAAAAGAAAGCTGATTATTCAAACACAAACACTCCCCCATAAACTGATCCTTCCGCAAGTCGTCACTCCCCCATAAACTGATCCTTCTCCCCCTGCTTGAAGAACAAACCGGTTAAAAACAACTAGATCATTCTTGACATAGGATGATTCTGCGTCAAACGATGAAACACTCCTGAAAGAGTTTGTAGCACACGAGCTGTATCAATCAATGCTCCATAAACAGTCCCTGGATCATTGTGATCAATCAAATGCATACGAATACTGCCAAGCTCAACTTCAATATAATTCTGACCAGGAGCTACAGAGGATACCGGTGGAACATAAAAACTGGGACACTCAGGAAACTTAGTAGCATAAGCCTTTCCAGTGCGAATATCTTTCTGATAAGCTACAGGCTTGACAAAAACTTCAGACTCAGTTGTCTCTAAAGTTCTGATGCATAAGAACCTTTTAAATGGTCCTTGGGAACACTAACCACCGAGAATCATTCTTCTTAACTTTAGTCAACTCAAATACCTGATCATACACCAATCTCCCAAAATCAAATCGAATCCCTTTGAAGATTTTGTAGACAAGTCTAGCCCGCTGTTCAGACACATGATTCCTATGAGACGATGGTATCCAATTATATCCTGAGATGCTGAATAAAGCTCCAAACGCAGCTGGTAAATCCTTTGGATTCATATCTTCCCACGATATATTATCTTCCCCACTCAAAGTTTCAGCAATTGTACCAAGACTAAGTAGATCAACAGCTGCATCAACTTCTTTTTCTGCTTCAGTCAAAGGAGGCTGTCGAAAAGCTCTGTTAATAGCAGCTGGAGAAAAATCATAAGAATACCCACGAACACTTACGGCAATTCCATCAGTTGGTGCTTTGACTGGAAGACTAACATAAAACTTAGCAATTACTTCTTTAACATAGCAAGACAAATCTTCAACACAATCTGGCATACCCATTCTCTTTATCAAATCAAGATAGCCCCATTCATCCTTACACTTAAGATCCACAAAACATTCCTCCGTAA
Source organism: Camelina sativa (assembly GCF_030686135.1). NCBI lineage: Eukaryota > Viridiplantae > Streptophyta > Magnoliopsida > Brassicales > Brassicaceae > Camelina > Camelina sativa. The sequence goes on along the minus strand of NC_141898.1, from coordinate 10,408,498 downwards.
TTCCATGAGAGATGAAAATGTTGTACCTTGTTTGAGATGCTGAATTAACCTTTGATTTAGATCTTGTACTTGATTCCCCTGTTTTTCTTGCTTTCTTCGGTGATGCATGCTTCGACTTCTTGTTAATTCTTCTTTTCTTAGCCATCCGATCAATCTGCTCTTGAACCGTAACTTCTGCAGGATCTATGTCGTCATCTGAAAATACCACCGCCGATTCCTTTCCTTTTCGTGATTTTTGAACATGATCTGTCGCAAAATCAACCGCCGTTTCATCAACCTCCGCATCCTCCGGTTTACTAAAGTCATCGTCACAAGCAGTCCCAAATGACTCCTCATCCATGTTTGTGACCTTCTCGGCTGAGGATGAATCCTCCGAGTACGGAACCAATCCCGGTGCATGCTCAGCTTCCTCGATTTCTTCATCTATCAAGTGTGGGTGATTTTTATCACCATCAGACCGATTCTCATTTCTTCTTCTTCCATAAATCAACCCACTTCGTGTTGCTTGAACCATTGTTTCGATTCACAATCTCGTCTCTTCGACAAGCAAAATTTAGGTTTTTTTTTTCTTCTCTCGCCTCTTCCTCTTCGTCGACAACCGCCAAGACCTCCTATTATAAACCAATAACCCCTTTTTTATTAAAAAGACAATCCAGCCCAAACCCATAACTTATTTGATCCAAACTCAAAAAAACACCAAATAAACAACTTCAACACTTCTCGAACCAGTCCCTGTTCCACATTGATTCATTCAAACCTTACAAACACCAATTAGATTTCTCAACATCACAAATCTCTGAAAATTTAGTGCTTTAGTAAACAAATCAGCTAATTGCATCTCAGTGGATAGATGATCAATCTGGACTTGCTTATTTTCCACAAGCTCTCTAATAAAATGATGCCTTACATCAATATGCTTTGTTCGAGAATGATGCACGTGCTTTTTTTAGAGATCAATAGCACTTTTATTGTCACACAAAACTTGAAGAATTCCTGAGTCCATACCATAATCTGCAGACATCTGCTTCATCCACAGTAATTGAGTACAACAACTTCCCATAGCAATATATTCTGACTCAGTTGTTGATAAAGATGCATAATTCTGTTTCTTACTTAACCAAGAGATTAAGTTATTTCCCAAAAAGAAACAACCACCACTTGTACTTTTTCGATCATCCAGACTCCATGCATAATCTGCATCACAATATCCCACTAAACTTGAATTCGACCCTTTTGACATCCAAAGGCTGAGATCAAGTGTTCCCTTTACATACTTAATAATCCTTTTCACAACTTCTAGATGAGATTGCTTGGGTTTTGCTTGATATCTTGCACAAACTCCTACACTGTAGCATAAATCAGGTCTGCTAGCTGTCAAATATAACAAACTTCCAATCATTCCTCTATATAAAGTCACATCAACATCTTGTCTTTTCTCATCCCTTGTTAACTTTTTTGACGTACTCATTGGAATGACTGCTTCTTTGCATTTTTCTAACTTAAACTTTGTCAGTAGCTTCCTTGCATAGGTACTTTGTGATACAAATATCCCTTTATCTGTTTGAGTAATCTGCAATCCTAGAAAATACTTCAATTCTCCAACAAGACTCATCTCAAACTCTTGAGACATCTTCTCCACAAAATTATTCACCAAATCTTGCGATGTGCTCCCAAAAATAATATCATCCACATAGATTTGTACCACCATGATATTTTGTTCTATAGTTAATACAAACAAGGTCTTGTCTACATTTCCTCGTTCATAACCTTGTTGCAATAGAAAGTTAGTCAACCTTTCATACCATGCCCTTGGAGCTTGTTTCAAACCATACGAAGCTTTCTTTAGACTATACACATAATCTGGGTTTCTTGGATCTTCAAATCCTTTAGGCTGTTCCACATATACTTCCTCCTGTAGAATTCCATTTAAGAATGCACTTTTAACATCCATTTGAAACACCTTAAAGTTCATGATACATGTCAATCCTAAGAAGAACCTTATTGATTCAAGTCTTGCTACTGGAGCAAATGTTTCCTCAAAATCAATTTCCTCAATCTGTGTATATCCTTGCGCCACCAATCTTGCCTTGTTTCGAACCACAGTTCCATTCTCATCAGTTTTGTTCTTGAAAATCCATTTTGTCCCTATCACATTTACGTTGTTAGGTTGAGGAACTAGATCTCATACCTCGTTTTGCTCAAACTGCTCTAACTCCTCTTCCATTGCTATAATCCATGAGTTATCATCAAGAGCCTCATTATGATTTTTAGGCTCAAAGAATGAAATAAAGCACTTTAAATGAACTTTTTCCCAGCTTGCAAAGTTGCTCTCCATTATCTTAAAATCAATCTTAACACCTCTGGTTTTCATACCTTCGCTGAGATTCCTTATAACATCCGATGCAGAATGATTTTTATGAACTTGCAACAAGGGTTCTTGGCTTTTTATCAACTTTTCTTCAGACTTAGTGTTAGCTTCCACTTCTTCTAATTCACTTGTACCCAGTTTCTCTGAATCACTGTCAGATTCACACCCAGTCCATTGATTCACCGATAAATCATCAAAGACCACATTAACCGATTCCACTATGGTGCCCAACCTTTTGTTGTAAATTCTGAAGGTTGTACTACTTTCTGAATACCCAAGAAATATTCCTTCATCGCTTTTGGAATCAAATTTCCCAAGATAGTCCTTGTCATTCAGGATGTAACACTTGTATCCAAACACATGAAAGTAACTTAGATTTGAAATTTTTTCTTTCCACAACTCATACGGTGTCTTGGTTGAGTTCTTTCTCACATATACTCGGTTTATGATGTAACATGCTGTGTTTAATGCTTCAGCCTAGAATTTTTGTGCAACATGGTTTCCATGAATCATCGCTCGAGCCATTTCTTGCAAGGTTCTATTCTTCCTCTCAACTACTCCGTTTTGCTGAGGTTTCCTTGGAGCAGAGAATTGATGTGATATGCCATGATTTTCACAAAACACTTTCATTGTTTCATTTTGAAACTCACCGCCATGGTCACTACGTATCTTCTTAATTCCTCCTTTCTCATTTATGAGTTGCAAAGCCCAAATTCTAAAACTCTCCATGGTGCCTGACTTTTCACGAATGAAGCGAACCCATGTATATCTTAAAAAATCATCAACTAATACAAATGCATATTTCTTCCCAGCTAAACTCTCCGTTTGCAAGGCCCCATTAAATATACATGAACTAAATCCAGAACATTTTTGGATTGCACATCAGGAACCTTCTTGTGTTGAATCTTCACCTGCTTACCTTGATTACATGGTCCACATATCATCCGATCAACTCCTTTTATATGAGGAACTCCTCAAACTATCTCATTATTAACCAGTGTTGTCAAATTTCTGATATTCATATGTCCAAGCCTTTGATGCCACAAATTAAGATCATCTCTTGCCGAAAAACACACATATGAATTGCCATTTCACAAATAATAATTGTTTCCAGACCGTTTCCCTTTTAGGACAACAACATTCTCCTCATTAGTAGCTTTGCAGTCAATTTTAGTAAATGATACCGTTAATCCTTCATCACACAATTGACTTACACTTATTAAGTTTGCTTTCAAGCCTTGGACTAGATATACATTCATTAACTTAGGCAGTGTAGTGTCATCGGTTTTTCCCTTTCCTTGGATATCTCCATGCCCTCCATCACCAAACGTAACTTTACCACCTCTGATTCTTCTGAAGTCTTGTAGATAATTTTGTGTGCTTGTCATATGACGAGAGCAGCCACTATCGAAATACCAAGGACTATCATTGTCTGGTTCTTCTGTAATTAAAGCCATGTTGCATCTGAGGTTTACACCTGAAGTAAACTTTGCAACTTCCCTTGATGCAGTTTGGTATAGATCAGACTTTCTTATCCAAATTTGTTTACGAAATCCATTCCAGAAACACTTTCCTTGATGCCTGAGTCTCTAAACCTTTTCCCAGTACTTATAACAGAAAACCTTTATGTGCCCATATTTCCCACAGTAAAAGCATCCAATTGTTCTCCTTTGTTGATTGTTTTCTGTATCTATTGCTGGAGTATTCAATCCTCCTGACACAAATTTGGTTTGTCCTGTATTACCAGTTGTGCGACCGTCAAATCCCAAACCTCTATGAGTCTTTTTTGTTCTTCCATAGCTCAAGATCTCATCAAAATGCTTAGTTCCAGCAAACATGTGAATCTTCTTATGTTGAACATCAAGCTCTGTTTGCAGCTTTGCAGATTTTCCTTTTTCTGCATCTAAATCATTCTGTAGTTCCTCACACCGTTTAGCCAAATTAAGTTTCTCTTTAATCATTGACACACTTTCTTGACTAAGTTTCCTCTCAGATTCTAACTCATCCTGCAGAGCTTTAACCAAATTATCAAGACGATCCTTCTCCATTACCAATGCTTGATTCTCTTTTCCAAGTCTAATGAGTGCACTTCGAACCTCATTATAGCTTTCTATTAATTCTTCATCAGGTTCTCCCTCAGAGTCTGGGATTTCTTCCCCATCTATAAACTCTGTAATACCAAGATAAGCCACAAAATTCAGAATTTCTTCTTCATTGTCTTCCTCTGTGTCTTCATCCATACTTATCAAAGATTTCTCCTTTCGACTTACACATTCTTCCTAAGTGTGTCCTAGACCTTTGCACACAGAGCATTTGTTTTCTCGTCTCTTGACTGTAGGACATTCCCTAATAAAGTGTCCATAACCTTGAATTAGTTCGAATTGCTTTCTTCCTACGCTGCAGTGAATAGCTGTGAGAGCCCGCGAGTTGTACTTTGACTTCTTCAGCTCGTCTTCAGTCCAATCTTCCTCAGGCTTAGCTATCTTTGAACCCTTTTCATCTTTGATTGTTGTCTCTTCCCACTTTTCAAGAACGGTTTTCCAGGCAAGTCGATCTATCCCACCAATTATAGACTTCATCCTTGATTTCCAAAAACCATAGTTTCCATCGTCCATAATGACTTTGTTGTTATTGAGAAGATCACCGTAACTCTCCGTCTTTTCCACAGGATTTCACCCGTACTAAATCATTATAAGTGTAAGCTCTGATACCAATTGAAAACGTAAGAGCTATACGGTTTTAGATCTTAGACAGGAAATCAAACAACTCTCTTTTTATTAAAAAATAAGTTCTTACAAGGTTTTTCCTTAACTCTATTTTCTAATCCAATTAAGCTCTTAGCCTCCTTTGAATCTCTAAACTAATCTTTCTCAAAGCTTAAGATTCAATGCTAGGATCTCTCAATCTATGAAGTGCTGATCTTTCTCAAGACCCAGCATCCTCTATTTATACTAATTGGACTTAGCCATACAATAGGCTAATTCCCAATTCTAATCACACTAAGAATTGTTAATTTCCTTTTTCTTTACACTTTAGGAAATTAACAATTTTTGTAAAACTTCCTTTAATCTTCATAACAAGAAAGTCTTTACTCTTTTAGAACCTTCTCCTTGCTTCACGAGTCTTCGCTTGACCGCCTTAATAGATTTCCTTTTTGAACTTAATCCTGCTGATCCATCTCTTGAACTACTATTATTTCTACTACATCAACTATGTCAATAGATGCATCTTCACAAGTGACAGTAACAACTTCTTGATTCTCCAATGGATATCTAACAGTACACCACAACTTTAACACAATACAGATAGGATCCATACGCAACAAACTGTTGAGAGGATCTTTGTTTACACCGGATACGTAATGCATCAGCATGTTTGCGATTCCCAGATTCATAAGTAACAGTCTAACAGATGATCTTGGACAACCGCTACAAGCTCCTTGCATCCTTAGCTCTGTATATATGTTCTGTCTAGATTGGTGAAATAACATACGTTGTCATATGGTTTGTGGTAGTAGTGTTTATCATCCACATATCTTCATCAAATGTTACATGACCAATATTAATTGCTAACATTTGGTACTCAGGTAGTTTCTTTAGCAAATCCCAAATATCTTTGGCAGAAGTGGTCTCTAGTGTCTTGTCTGAAAACCGAATTTGGAAGAGAAGATTGCATTATCTGGAGTGCTTTCGTGTCTTTTACCACACAATCTCTATATATTTCATAGTTAAGCTCATCTGATACAACGTCTTGTAAAGTCGCAGGATTCACCACCGCCATAGCCGGCTACGCTTAAGGATCTCTTTAAAACTTTTCTTAAGCCCTAAATTATACGGTTTTAATAATCACTATTTCCTGACTCCTGTGGCGTGCTAAATTAATATGATACACTACTTAATTGGGATGAGTTATTATTTATTCTAAAGGGGAATCCAATTTGGTTAAGTATGGTTCAGTTTAGCTCGGTTAATCCGGTTTAAGTCATTATAAACCGGTGCACGCTACACCACATGCAAAAACTATACAAGTTTTTCTCCAATGCTGGTTAACAAGAATGGTTTGGTTTTAACTTGTGATTATTAGAACTAAGCACGCCAAGATGATGATTTACCACAAAGACTTAACATAAGCAGTACTACATGTATATATGTTCATATCCGCAAAACAGTCACAGCATACAGTAAGTAATCCAAAAATGTTTCCTCAAAACTAAGATTGATGCCAGATATATTGGTCCAAACTGTAACAGTACTGAATCAAACCGAACCAAATTCCCATAATAGACTGACTGATGCTTACTAGTAAGTCTAGCAAGTAGATGTGAGATTACCTTCAACCACCTGCAAACGCAGAAAATAGCCTCTCTCTTCCCACAAGCATCGACCAAATAATCCCCCAGTTTTCTGTTCCATTATAATGCATTTGTCAGTGGTCATTGCGACTATGTAGCCAGCGTCTGTCAGCTGAGAAACACTCAACACGTTTCTGTCGATCTTGGGAACAAAAAGCACATCCTTGATAGTCTTCTTCAACCCTTCCTTGGTCATGATCCTGACATCTCCCATTCCTTCAGCAGTGACAGATTCCCCGGTGATGAATTCGATCTGAGCTCTGTGTCTTCTGTCTAAAGTGGTGAAATAATTGATATGTGGAGTCATATGGTTAGTGGCAGTGTCGTATATCATCCACATATCCTTCTCAAAGGTCACAGGACCAACAACATCATCCCTGCTTTGATTCTTTCTTCTTCTGTTGTTCCTGCTGCTACAGTCTTTGAAAACATGCCCTTTCCTTCCACATCGAATACACTCTCCTCTTTCATGCCTAGATTTCATCACCCTTGTAGTAGCACTATCTTTTTTCCGTTGTGATGATGCTGAGCTGATGATACCTTCTCCTTCCTTCATCTCTAACTTGGCTTCTTTTAGAAAACACCTAAGATCACTAAGTGAATAGCCAACTTCTTTCACATGTGATGATGATCCAACCACAAACCCGTTCATAATCCCACTGATGGTCTTCTCTGGTACTGATTCAAACACATCAAGAAGCTCACGAGTAGTTTCAAAAGTCAGATTCTTCACACTCATGACTTGTTCCATCACCAGAGCTGTACCATCATATGAATCTGACATGGAGGTCATCCATCTGATAAAACCTTCACAATCGCGTGACTGTGCTCGATACTCGTTTTTTTTCAGAACTTCATACAAGGTCAATTTCACTGTATATGCTTCAGTAAAATCAAGAAGCGCACGAAATCTGTTAAAAGTAAGCTTCTTCACACCCATGATGATGAGTTCATTCGTTGTAAGATCATATGAATCTGACAAGGAGAGTACCATATTCGTAATAGCCAAATGACGATTCGATTCTAAACGAGGATCCATGAACGGTGATGATGATGAGGAGATGATGTTACGTTCGAGTTTCTTCGTCTTCGTCTTCTCTGACTTGGATTGTTCCTCGTTAGCTTCTTTTAACAAATCCCAAAGATGTTTGGCTGAAGTAGTACTGGTGGTCTCGAGTGTCTTTCTCAGCGAATCTGGGAGAGAAGATCGCAGAATCTGGAGCGCTTCTTTGTCTTTGGAAAGCTCTTCGAGTTGAATCGTCGCCGCCGCTAACTCTGGAATCTTCGATGGATCCGGTGGGATTCCATTTTCAACAACATCCCAAAGTCCTTTCTCTACTAGTATAGCTTTGACGGTTCGAGCCCACAGTTCATAGGTCAGGTCATCGGAAACAACGTCTTGTTGAGTTGGTGTCTTCGTCGCCGCCATTGCCGGCGAACGTTTAGGTTTTCTTGACTTTCTTCTCTGTGTATTCCTCCTCATCTTGGAGAAGATGAGAAGACTACCGCTCTTGCTCCTTTTTCTCCCAACACTTCCAAAAAGTCCCAACGTGAACGAGATATTATATACGGTTAAGTCTGGTTTAGTTTAATTGGATTGATCGGTTTACAATGATTTAATTAAGTCAAAAAAACACTCGTATTGTTTTTTACTCAGAAAATAAGTAAATAAAACTCAAGTAGATTTTTGAATTGTGAGGGTTGAAGCAAAAAAACATGCACTCACTGGGAATTATTCTTCTGTACACTAAAAGAGAGCAGAGTAGATCTCATAGTAGATAAGAAGAGAAGCTTGAAGGAGATATCTTTTATTCTACTACTCTCTTATCTCTCCAGACAACGTTCCCTCTTCTTCATCTTCCCCATCAAACTCTTGTTCTACACCTTTCACCTGAACACAACAACCCTTTCCATTAGAGAGAGAGACAGCAGCAAGTTCTTGATTCTCCAATGGTTAATTACTTAACATCACAACTTTTTTAACACAATACAGATATGTAACAAAGTGTTGGGAGGATCTCTGTTACCTCAGATATGTAATGCATCAGCATGTTTTCGATTCCCGATTTCAAAGTAACAGATGAGCTTGGACAACCGCTACAAGCTCCTTGCATCCTCAGCTTCACTATACCGCTTTCCCTGATCAAACCACCCCAACCAAAAGAATATTTATTACTCTCAAGAGATAAAGAGAAACAGGTTTCATTTGACCATTGCCGCAACTCGAGGGAGTGAACTTACGGATCAAACCCACAGTACTCAATGTCCCCACCATCATCCTGGACTGCTGGTCTGATGCGTGTTTCTAAGAGTTCCTTGATCATTGCTACAGTTTCAGAGTCATCCTTTATCACAAAAAAAAAGTTCCACCAGTGAGGGGATAAACAACAACAACACCACTTATTACACTATTGTCTTATCTACCAAATCTTGGTGAGGGTTGCAAAACATCAATCAATAATCAACAGAACACCATCTTTATGGGAAAATGGTATCGTTCATCCAAGTTGCCACACTCAGTTACTACTTCAAGATCTTAACTCATATTCAACAGCCCATAAATCAAATATCCCATGTCTATATAATAACATTTACAGCAAACTATCACTCTCAATTACTCAACAAATGTTCAAGATCATGTTCATTCAAGGCAAAAACCTAACACAAAACTAGAGAAATGAAAAGCTCTCAAGGGTGATATAGTGAAGGAGGGGTGTTTGGTTTACCTCGCTGATGGCAGTATCCTTGGCAGCAGCAGCTTGTGCATCCAGAAACAAAGGCTGGCCAGAAGAGTAGAAATCCATGACTGCCGCAAATATCTCAGGCTTGAGGATATCCCATGAGACATCATCTGACTTTGTTACAGTAACAAAATCAGACCCAAAGAAAACTCGAACCACACCTGCAAAATCAAAGAAAAGAACATCTCATAAATCACATATGAAAGACAAAGTCTTTCGATTGGTTAAACAAACAAAAACAGATCACACACGAGAGATAATACTACCATCAATGGAGTAAATAGCCTTGGCTAATGGCGAACCCAAAGCGGAACGAACATTAGGAAAATCCGCGCTTCCAACCTCCATGACTGGTTTGTCAGGATAAAACATCAGAGAAGAAGGATTCGGAGTTGATTGTGTTTGAATAAACATCGTTCTTCTCTGCCCTGCTCAAATCACACATATGACTTAAGCTAATTAGACCCTTAAAATCCACCATGCTTGTTTTCGAATTCATTCGTCTAAAAGACTCTTGAGAGATAACAAATTGCTCCAATTTCAAGCCTGAACCAATCTAATATATCTGAAAAACTCCAATCTTTCTTATCGTTTTTGTGATGGAGATGAAAACAGAACACGAAAAACAAACAAACAACGTAGAAGAACCATCATACCTCCGAGGAAGGCCCATTTCTGACGAAGTGAAGAAGAGGTAAGAAGAGAATTTGTCGCCCGAGAATCGAGTAAATTGGTCGCAGAGATGAAAAGCGAGCGACGAGATAGGAGAAGAGAGGAAGACGAAGAAGAAGACACAGTAGTTCCTCCAGAAACGATCTCGCGACATCCGAGTCGCGAAACAGAAGATGATACAAGCCTCGCCATCCCTTTCATATTTGCGTCGACGCCAAAATCAAAAAAACCAATAGCTCCGCCTAATTAGGGTTTCGTCCTAATCGCAAAACGGACCGGAAAAAAAAACAGAGAAAGCTGTTGTGACGTCGTTGGGACTTGGTTTGTTTTGTTTCGTCGGAATTATTCCTGATTTACCGTATTTACTAATACGCCGTTGTTTTGACTATTTTTATTTATTTACCGCCTTGAGCACAGTAATTGTAAAATTTTGACTTTTCAAACTAAAACAAATCAAGAAGCAAATATGAGGATACAGCAAGTAGAAGCACTAGCATCATTAAACTCGTGACTATGCAACAAGGTTCTTTCGCATTAGATAAACACATAGCAGGCTTTGGAACGACAGTTAAGATACAATAGTTGTGGAATACAAAGTTAATTTTTTCAGAATTTTCAAATAGCTAGAGAATCATGAAGGATGATGCTTTTAGCCTTCTTTGATCTGACTGTTAAGACTTTCAATACAACAAACATGAAGAAAGTAATCTTCTTACAGGTTCCTGAGTTGGGTGTCAGGAACTAGAAGTTTACAAAAAGGGCAGGGTTCGAGGAACTGGAGGGCGCTTAAGCGGATGTGCCATGGTAAGCGTCAGTCCTTCAAAAGCTTCTTCCATGTCGACCTTATCTCCTTTGTTTCCCCAGTCAAAGCATTGCACCATCACTCCAATCGCAGTTCCTATGAAAATAGAAGCTAGATTTGATCCAGGACAGCCTCTCCTTCCGCCGCCGAAAGGAATGTACTTCTGTGCGTCCTCTCTCTCGTCTTCTTGCCCTAATCTTGAAGAACCTAGAAACCTATCTGGCTTGAACTCATTAGGTTCTTCCCAGGAATCAGGATCTCTCATCCAAGCATAAGCATTGATAACAAGAAATGTGTTCTCCAGTATGTAGAATCCTTTGATCTCACACCTTTCTTGGAACTTCCTCGTCAGGAGAGGAAATGGAGGGTGCAATCTTTGTCCTTCCTTGACCACTGCTTGCAAATAAGGAAGGTTTGGTATATCTGTTTCTTGAATCAACCTTGATGTCCCTACAACAGAATCAATTTCTTCTCTCAGCCTCTCAAGAACGTCAGGGTTGTTAATGATCTCAGCCATAGTCCATTGTGTTGTTTGCACTGAGGTATCAGTGCCTCCCACGAAAAGCTCCTGCATTGAAAAGACCGGAACAATTATAACTAATTTTTGTATGGATCCTCCTCATATACGAAATCTGACACAATGAGGAACATTTACCACGAAAAACGACTTGATATGATTCCTAGTGATCTTATACTCTGCGTTTTCATCTGCATAAGCTGCCAACAACACATCCATCATATCCGTATCTTTATGCTCCTCGTCCAGTTTCTCTTTGTGTTCCACAAGAATCTTCTCTAGCAGCTCATCGAATTTGTTGGAAACATCCATTATATCCTTCTGAAACAGTGGGATCCCGAGCTTCTTAAGCGGTCTACGCAGTACAGATGCGAAGAAAATCTTCTTGGCCAAGGCATATGATTCACCCACCAAGCCTCTGACTCTCTCTGCCTCACCATTCTCCTCTGAGAAACTCCTTCCCATGCTCATCCTGCACAAGATGTTGTTCATGAGCATCGTCGCTTCCTTACCGACCTCAACATCCTCATTCTTCCTCGCCTTATCGAGAATTCTGTTGTAAAACCGTTGTAGCTCTTCAGCACGAACTCCTCGTGACCGCTCCAACACCTGAGGTCGGAGAAGCTTAGTGACGATGATCTACTTCACCGAACTTCCAGTAATCACCATAGGGAGCGTAGACAAAGCCAGAAGATCCAAACACGAGGGACTCATCTATCGCAGCAGCACCACGTGATGAGATGTTCACGTCGTGAGACCTGAAGATCTCGTCGGCCACTGAGGCTGACGAAACAAGGATGATGGGGATGTTAAGACCCGGAGGTGGAGGAGGGGTCCATACTTGGAGGCGATTTTCTGTAAAGACTTGTGGGATAGAGAAGAGAGGAGAAGGTGAAGATGACCGATTATAGGAAGAGACGGTGGGCTCGGAGGCAGATCACAGCCTCGTGAGTCCTTTGGTTTCTTGAAAAAGAGAGTGTAACAGACGATTGAGAAGAGGCAGAAGAGGATGAAGATGAAACAGTTCTGAAAGTCAACGCTGATAAAAGCTGCCATTATTGCTCCAAAGTGAAGATAATCAAGAATCCATTAATATAAACTATAAAGAATGGCCAATTCATGCTTTGTTTAATACTTTAAAAATTGCTTTCTCTTTGAGAAAACGTCAAGTAAACTCAAATCAGAAGTTGACATTGGTGATCAAATTGATAATATCAGAAATTAAATATTCAATGTTCGGATTCTCCCAAGCTGACAAAACAACAAAATAGAACGATTCAAAATTGACTCACAGTGTAAGCAATGTACCTCACAATAGTCTCTTGAATGCTTACTCGCAGAGATGCAAGATGTCCTTCCGTCTCCCTGTTCACAACCTGTTGACTACACATAAACATAATAAGCAATTTATACAAGGAAGATCTCAGGAAAAGGTCTATCTTCCCAAATACGTTGAGGAAGACATAATCTTGTTGTGTGTAACTCACAAGGCCCAAACACAAAGAATGTTTCAAGTTCTTACCATAATAACTCACAAGATATACAACATCAGAATTTTTTTAAGCAAATATTGTTCTTCGCACTATTTATCAAGTTCCTAAATGGCTAAAATAAAGCCAATTCTGATAAATTTGGCAGCTACAAAAGATGAGTGAATGTGCGAATCCTACAGCCAAAATGTGAGTAGAGGCTAAACGTCTATATCTTGAATAGCTGGGCACTCTACACCCTCTTAAAGCCTCGATCTAGTGTGAAACATGACACTACATGCCTTTTCTTTCTTGGCCTGAAGCATCTCCAATCCCCATGCTCGTATCACCTAAGACTGGTTTCTAGAACCTGGAACTCGGTTGACTTCTTGTTTGCCTGAATGGTTTGGTCTTGGCTACGTCTACTACTATCATCCACCCGTTAATAATCTGCACAGAGAAAACATCACCTGAACATCTGAGAATCAAACATGGTTTCCCCTGTCTCTCTCTCTCTATCACATTCATGTTCAGATCTTACTTCCAGTAGATATAAAATAAACACTCTAGGATCTCGAAAACATAGCTTTACCTTTCCATTCATCTCTTTCAGTGCAGCGCTTGCAGCTTCCTCTGTCGTGTACTCTAGAAAGGCATAGCCTTTTGATCTCTTTGATATCTTGTCCATAATTATTTTGACTGCAGATAAAAATTACAGGCTGTTATTATCTATCTTTTTCTCAATACTATCTTTGACCTTTAAATGGGAATATGGGATAGCAAATTATGACCACCTTCCACTAGTTCACCAAACCCTTCAAATGCTGCACGTAATGTCTTCTCAGATGTGTAGAAAGACAGTCCTGAACCCAAAATACATGATCTATCAGTAAATGTAATCTTCAGACCGAACTTCATTCGTAAATTAAGAATTTAAGATGCAGGCAATGAATTGGGAGAAGCATGAGTTTTATACCAAAAGCATGCATTAAGTGTTAGCATACCAGTTATAAACAATTTCTTCGTCTTAACAGGAGGAGACTCTGAATCATCTTGATCTCCTAAACCTTGTGTACTATCGCCTTTTGGAAAAGAAAAGAGAGTCAAAGTTATTACAATGTGAATTTTAACACACCTATTCTCATCAATTCAGCTAAAGGTGTGGTTTGCAAAGATTCTAAACAATTTTGTAGCACATTGTTTCAATCTGAAGATCAGTATCCAAGACATGCCTTCATAGTCTTTGTTTAGTGACTCGAAACTGTTATCAGGAACAACCGCAAGAACACCAGGTACACCTGCACCAATTAAACACCATCTCTTCATATATTAGTTTAACAGAGAAACAAGTCAACAAACATTGCTGTCTGATTCCCATTTGACAAACTCACAAACCAGCCAACTCCACAGCACTATTCTCATCGAGATCACAACAAAAACCGAAATCAGACTGCCAGGAAACATGATAAAGACACATCTGTGCATCCTTTTCACTGCAAATAAGAACACGCTATTAAAATCTGAAGGAGACAGACAATATCTTCCTCAAGGCAGAAGAATCAAACAAGAAACTCACTTCCACAAAACCTTGGATAGCAACTGAACACAATGATCAACCATCTGCGCTTTAGTAACAATACCAACTCCAGGCTTATCTATTCGTACCATCCAATGTTTCACTGTCCCATAATCAAACAAGGAAACAACTTTCTGATTCCCAATACCATAATTCTTCTTCTCTGAACTATAACCAGCTTCAGGTCTAACAGATACTACTCCAGGTAAACCTATAGTTTCCATAGAAACCCCAATTAAAACACCAACCATATAAAAATAAATCTGAAATTCTCAGTGATATAAATAATACTCACTCACGAGCAGGCGTGACGCATCTTCGTCGATATGACAACAAAATCCGAAATGGGTATCAAAGGAAGCATCGTATATACTCATCTGCGCATCTTTTTCGCTGCAAACAACACAATTAACAGTCGTAAGAAAGAAAAAAACTTGGAATCACAAAGCTCAAAAGGAAGAAAGAAAAAAGAACCTACTTGCCCAACACTTTGGCAAGAATCTCGACATAATAATCTACGATATCGGATTTGGAAGAACCCCATTGCGGAGGTTTATCCAATAACACCATCCAATATGTGTTTCGAGTAGGAGCAGTAGAAGAAGGAGGTGCGGAAATTGCAGAAGAGGAGGAGAAGACGAGGTGTGATGATGATGACAAAGTTTTCCGAAAAGTCCCGAACTTTAAGTTGGGACAAGAAGATGAAGGGAAGAATCTGATGTGTGAGGAAGAGTTGGAGATGGGGAGGAAGAAAGAAGTGGAAGCAATAAGAGCTTCCATGGCAAGTTGCTACGTTTCCTCTCTACTCTTTTCTCTGTTA
Source organism: Camelina sativa (assembly GCF_030686135.1). Lineage (NCBI taxonomy): Eukaryota > Viridiplantae > Streptophyta > Magnoliopsida > Brassicales > Brassicaceae > Camelina > Camelina sativa. The sequence continues at coordinate 10,393,182 of NC_141898.1, read as the reverse complement.
TTTATTCTTCGGTACTGTAGACAACCTTAAATCCGATAAAACCAGGAAGACTTAAGAAATTAGGGAGTGAGTAAGTAAAAAAGCTAAATAATGAGCCATCTAAAAATTAGTATTTATAGTTATACTATTTATCTTAACATTTTTTTAATACATTTTTTCTTCTATTATCTTTGTATCCAAACAAGTTTCAACTAAATTCTCTACAATTCTTACAATCAAACACAATGATTTTCTTATCTGATAATATTAATTTCCTAAAATCTATCTACCCAACTTAAAGCAATATGTTAGATTAAAATATAATTCTCCTTTCAGTTTTATTTAATCTTATATTTAATTATTTAAATTACTATTTAAATACATAAAGTTAATAAAATTTTAGATTTTTTTCAGCATATGATGTAATTTGAATTTTTATGAACAGATATATATTTTAAAAATCTATCTTAACATTTTTGAAATATATTTTGTGCAATAATCTTTTTTGAAATGATTTTCCAAAAAACCATGGTCTTAAACACTATTAATCACCATAAATTTGATTTTAATCATATTTCATTGTATTTTTGACCATGGTTTAAGACAATGCACAAAACCATGGTCTTAAATTTTTTTTGATTTTAATCATAGTTCATTGTATCTTTGAAAGTACACATATTTATTGTTTTTTCAAAGTCAATCTATATAATTTTATTAATAAGTACTGTTAATTATTGTAAAAACACCAAAATAAAAAATATATATAAGTGCATTGATATTACAAAACAAAGAAATTTACTATGGGTAAATTTTGCAAATACAACATATTATATATAATATTCTAATATTTATATTAACTAAATAAAACCTGATTATATTAGTATACTAACTTATTTAAATGATTTATGAAAACAATAGGTCCGTGGTGTACCATGGGATAAATCCTAGTTGTTAATTACAAAAATTACATTATTTTCAAATCAAAAACTTGTAGAATAATTATAGTTGTGAAGATTTTATATAATTTGATTTAAAGTTTTTGGATTTTTTTTTGGTCAACGATACAATATTAGCTTAAAAACTAATGCGATTGAATATTGAGAAAACGTGATTATGAACGAATAAGACGCACAAAATTATTTGTTTTACCATTTTGAGTGCGAGGAATTAAGACTAATGAAAAAGAAAAAAACTCGTTATTCGCTCCAATCATATATCTCATCACCGATACATGTGAAAAATGAAATTTTATATTAAATATTAAATAGTAACAGATTTTATACAGTAAAACTCAATCTTCAAAGGTGAAACATTTGAAAATTTTCATATTAAATAGTAATAGATTTAAAAAAAATTGAAAGCTAATAGTCTACGTTATTTTACAAGCATCTTTGGTAATAAATCTTTATTAGACTATTTAACAGGAGATTAACACTCTGATAATCCAATGCCTAATACAAACCGGTTTTTGCAATCTGAATTCTACGGTTTACCAAAAAAACCAGATTTTTTTTTTGTTATAACAAAAACAAAATATTTTGGATCTGTAAACAAAAAAAAATCGAAAAAAAAAACTCTCCGACTCGAAAGAAGAGGGAGAGAGAGAGAGAGAGAGATGAAGAAGTCGGTCGGAGCAGAGAAGAAGAGAGTGAAACGATCATCGGGATCTGCATCCACCTCCGTTAGAGATTCTGGTTCCGATGCTCAACCTAGGGTTCGTTCTCCTCTTTCTCATTTTTTTCTCTGATCCATTTTGTAAAATTGTGTTCTTCTTAGGTTACGTTTTCTTAAGTTTGATCTGTTTCAGTCTCTGATCGAGCGTGAAACCTCTGATTATATGAATTAATGGACTTTTTCATGATTATTTTTTGCTAAATTGTATGTGAATGCGCATAAATGTGTGTTCTCTTTTGGATTTTTTTGAGCACATTTTTACTGTTTTGTGGTTCTGTGAGTTGTGAATTATACCTGTGGAATGTTAAATTGATTCACTGATATGGCCAAAGTTTGTTTTTTTAAGGCCTTGGTAATGTGAAATGATGATTGCATTGAAGTTAATGTTTTGTCCATATGCTTAATTTTGTTTTGTTTTTACATTGTCATTTCCTTTACTAGAAGAAAGCTGTGAAGAAGGATACGTTTCAGTTGTTTGCTGAGAAAGTTAGAGACCACAAGGGATTAGAATCCAGATGGGCTGTTATGGAGCAAGCACGAGTTGAATACTTTAGAGGCAAAGATTTTGTGAGCTTTATGAAGAATAACCCTGATTTGAAAGAGATTCTTGAAGAAGATAAAGACCTCGATACAGACGATATTGCCAATGTTTTGTTGGGAAAGAACCTTTTGGTCCGCTGTGATCGTGTTACTAAAACTCTTCGTCCTGGGAAGAAAAAGCTCTCTACCTGGCCTGCTCATCTCGAGATTTTCCGTGTAAGTTGAAGTTACTTTCTTAGAGAAAAGCTTCTGTTGAACTTGTTGTCTTGTCATATCTTTTTAAACATCCTTTTCCACTTACTACACAAATTAATTCAACAGCATCATTCCTCTTTGGTTCTTGTTTTTTTTTCTGGTTAAGATATGCATTCATTAGTGCAAGTATAACAGCGTTTTGATTTCATTATTTCCTTTGTAACGCAGGATGATCAATCTTTCTCTGAAAATGATGCCTTTTTTGCATGGACCTTCGAAAAAAGACATCCACTATGGCAAACACTTTTGTCCTTCTTCTGGCCTGTATTGACTCTCGCAATTTGTTTGTTTCCTGTGTACCCACACCGTTGCAAACTAATTGTACTCTACTCATGCGCGGGCATTCTTTTGATGATTCTCTCTTTGCTTTTCGGTAAGCTCTTCACATTTAAACTGGTTGATGTGGGGTTTGGGAGTGTCTTTCACCCGTTATTGGCTCTACATCTGGTTTTCTTTTACCATTGAGCATTGTTAGAATAGCAAATTACCACTATGCAATGCTAGACAATGATTTACTAGATATGGATACCTAACTGATTCAGGTCACCAGTTAGGGGGTCATATACTTATGTAGTTTTAACTTGGTTTATACTAAGATTAGTCCGTCTGGATTTCCTATTGCAGTGAGAGCAGTTGTTTTCGGTGCTATGTGGATTCTTTTGGGAAAGCGTGTCTGGGTCTTCCCCAACATTCTAGCCGAAGAAGCCACATTGAAGGAACTGTTCCGTTTCTGGCCAAAGAAAGACGAGGAAGAACCACCCAAGTGGACATCTCGACTTTTCTACACAGTAGTGGCTATTGTTGCTGTCATGCTGCTTAGGCACCATGCCCCTGATGAAGCTGCTCGGGCCAGGTATACACTCCCTTCTTATATCCACCTCTATATATCGCTTTAAACCGCTTTAAAAAGAAATTTGTTCTCCTTCTTAGTAGAACCATATCTAATCGCTTCAGGTTCTGAGTTTTTGGATTTGGTTGCAGTAGAGGTTGAATTGTGATGAGTTTTGTTCATACAGGTACCAAAGAAGGATGTCTAACATCATTGATGATGTCCTAGAGTGGTCACCAAAGCTAGCACTTTCTGGTTTGATGGAGAATCAGCAACCTGTGAATATCACAGATGCGGCTAACAACTCCTCAGATGCAGCAGGTCCTGACCAGACTGAAGATGCTGACCTAGATGAAACTCAAGGTGAGGAGGAAGCTGATGGTTGGACTGACCCTGATCTAAAACCATAAAAACAAATATAGAAACGAAAGTTCATTGTAACAAATAAGTCAGCTTTAAGTGACCAAGACGAGGTGAGTTCTTATAAGAAAGTCTTGAAGATTTTGTGGTACATTTTACTCTTTCATTTTGGCACACTCTGGAATTTAGTTTTCAATCACATAGTTTTGTATTTAAAACTTCAAAACTCAGTCAAAAGCTCTATCAGTGGCTAAGAAATGTTTACTTAATACTTAAGAGAGAGTTGACAAAGAAAAGCGGCAACATTTGAAGTATTCCCAAACTGAAAAAAAATAAAGACACAAAGCTACAAAAAGTATTTGTACAAAATAAGAAAAAGAAAAAAACTCTTCAATGGCTGCTACCAAATAAGCCAACAAAGAGAAAGCCAAGAATGAATTGCCGCCTTGTGAGGTCATTTGATGGCTAGACGAGCTTGAGAAGGATGGTTCGAGGAAAGGCTGTTCCATTGCTGCCCTGAACACTCTCCTTCTTCCCTTCTATTATAGGCTGAGCTCTGCATCTCATCTCCCTGAGGTGTTCTATACTCAACATTCCAAGCTTCACCTTGATCAGAATTAGATGACGTCGGGGACTGAGTAATACTACCACTGCTCTTTTCTTTGGCTTTGCGCTGTGAAGCTTCGGTGTTGGTTTTCTTTGCAAACCGTCCTCCAGTACCCCTTGGCCTCCTCATAGCATGTTGATGCCGAGATTCATGGAGATAAGGCTGTGAACCACGCAAACAAAGAAAAAGATGCATTAAGCAGTGTAATGTATTCACATTGGGATCAGAGATCTCAGGAAACTAATACTATTCATGAGAAGACGCAATTTACCTTTCTGGATTTTATTAGCTTCTTCTCTAACTCGGCCTTGGCGCGTGCCTGCCTTCGCCTCAGAATCGCCTGGTACTGTTTAGCATTCACGAAAACTGGTTCTTGTGCCATCTCAGGAGGCAGTGGCATTCTTGAATGAGGCATCCCACCATATGGAACAAAACCCTGACAGGGAAAGTGTTATTTATCAGAAACTTACATGGAAACTTAACAAAATAAAAGAGCCATAGAAACCCTGTTGATAACCAAATGCATTTCCCAATCTCTCCAATAATAAACTGCAACTTTAAATCATAATAGATATCAAGAACAGTGTTAGGCAATTATAACCTCGCTAGACTTCAAACCACCTACAACTACAAGAATATTTTTTAACCTGCAATCTCACATTTCACACCCAAATAGCCGCCATGAATTATGGTAGACGTACCATCCAAACATGTCAAATGATCAAATCAGATAGTCTCAACAGAGAAAATTAGCTGAGGCTTCAGGAAAGCTTATAAAATAGTTTGGAAACAGAGTCATATATACCAAGGGATGATGTCCATAAGCTCCCATCACTCCTGCATAATAAGGATCCTGGTATGGATTTGAGGATGTCCATCCCTGCATGATTCATAACCAAACCAAACCGTTAGCAACCGTAGCTAAATTGTTTCCTAAAATATTTTATATCTATCAGCTAAACTAACAACTGAGTGGCCAACAAGTTGAGGGTGAGGAGGTTGATTGATGCAGGGATGCATAGGTTCTTGATTTTTATCACTGTAATCTCCAGCTGCAAATCAAAATAAAACCAACAACACTTATGGTGATGGAGAATTCAAAACAACTATAAGCAAATCCACAAGAGCGTAGCACCAAGAGAGCAAATCAATGCACCTGACTGAGGAGACGTTGCCACATTCGATTCTTTGTTAGCCTTATCATCTCTATTGGAAGGTGATTTCTGACCATTTGATTCCAATGTTATAGACTTAGAAGGTTTATCTCCAGCTTCCATAACAGAATTCGCATTGCAGGCAGCTGCTGCACGCTGCCAAAGGTTTAAACTATTTATAGAAGACGACGATGTTCGATGAACCTCTGAATCGATCTTTTCCCCACCGTCAGATTTTGAATGCATGTCTTCAATTCCCTATTCAAAAATCCAACTGTTAGTGATGACGTACGACTACCTAATCCAAACAGAACAACAACAAAAATCAAAACTTTAGCAATTTTGACTCCTCCCAATACTCAACGAAACAAGGAACAAGCAAAAACCCAGAAACGTTCAAAGATAGAATCCACCAAATCAGACTTAAATTTCGAAACTTTGAGAATTTTGAGAGAGGGAGAGAGAGAGAGGAAGAACAGAAGAAGACAAAACCCCTAGAAGGAAGGTATAAGCAGCTTCATGCAATCACAACAAGAACGATTTGAATAAAGAATCAACATACCATTCAATCTAAAAACGTAGGAGACCGTCTCGGAGAGAGGAGGCGTCCACGGTGATTTGAAGGATACGCTTCCGCCTTTGGAAGATGGAACGATCTGAGGAAGTTTCCAGTCAGAGGAAGGAAGGAAAAAAAAAAAAAGCAATTTTTATGGAATTGAATTTAATGTATTATTTAATATATTTTTTTGTTGTATTTGATCGTCGTAGGAGGAACTACCAAAAAGTATTTAAGTTTTTTGTTCTGTTTTGAATCTTGGTTGACACGTGCTGTCCACGTGAACGGCGGCAACACATCACTTTTTCAACTTATTTATTGGGGATGAATCTATTGAATAGAATAATAATTCGAGTATTGTTTAGTTTCTCTGGGCTTATTACCGGAATAAGGCCTTCTATTGAGAAGGCCCAACATCTTAACTTTTTTTCTTTCTTTTTGAACATCTTAAATTTTTGTAGATTAATCAAAAATGCAAAACAAAAGTTTATACAGACTTTTTTAAAAGAAGATACCTAAAAAATACCACTAAAATAAGTTTTTGTTTCAAAAGTATCATCATTAGGTTTTTTCCAAAGATATCACTACAAATTTTTTTAGTAGGAAAATAACACAAACACTACAAATGATTTTAAAGGGATTATAACTTAAAACAAATTAGGTTTTTGTTTAGTTTCTTGGATATAAGGTTTAGAGTTTGGTTTTTATGGTTTTTTATGAATGGTTAAACTGTAGTATTAATTTTGTTGTATTTTTGGAAAAAAAAAATTTAGTGGTATTTATGAATTGGAATTGCTTATGAATAAAATAAATAACATATTTTATTTAAAAGAATATGCGATTCATAACTTTTTGTAAAATGGAGTTATGTTCTGGTTATCAATCAAAAATTAAAAATACAATCATCATGATAAGTGTTTTTTTGTTCTTTGTGTCAAATCTTTCTTCTCCGTTTTTTTTTTCTTTTTGATGAAAATCTTTCTTATCCTCTGAGTCGTTTCTCAAGCAATCAATTAGCTTTTCTTTTTTTATAGATAAATTTTGGGTCTTTTGGCTTAGAAATTCCTTGTTTACTTTATGGAGTTTCGTTTTGCACATCTCTAATTCAATGACACTTTTGATTACTTTGACCATTGTATACTTTGACCATTGTATATGGATTTGTACATTCCAAGTAAAACGTAAAATGGTTGAGAATAATCTTTTCTGTTTTTCTAAAAAGAATGATCATTTCTGTATTATCGATGATGTGATAAAGATGTGTGTTTTTAACTTTTTTATGAAAAAAAACTATAGATGAAAAGAAAAAAGAGAGAAAGAAAAATAATGAGAGAAGCCGCACGAGTCGCTTCATTGGATTCCCTTGGCGGATGTTATCCTCTCTGGCCTCGACACTGTGGCCATCCCCACTAACTCTTCACATATTTCTCGTCTCTTTGCTTTCACTAATATTATAACATATCTTATATTTTCTAATTAGTGAACATTAGTTTACAACTTTACATGTTTGAAGTTAAAAGAAGTGGAACGAAAAGATGCATTCAATAAAAGTTTATATAGACACTAAACTTTGAGATATTATATACTTATTTGGAATTAGATTTCAGAAAACGATTGATAGTGGGATTTGGTTAGTGATATCATCCCCCATTATATATTACTTACACAATTAAAAGAATGTGCAGCATCTCATTAACTATATACTCTTTTAATTGATAGAGAGAAGGTAATAATAGTTTATTTAGAATTAGAAGTGTGTGCACACATATGCATATAAAATTTTACCTCTATATTATATAGTTGCTGAAGATTGACTTAGTAAAATTAATTTATGCTCCTTTCTATGCGGTGTTAATGTTATTGGACCTAAAACTCAGTGCGAAGTTCCATGTAGAAAGTGATTGTTTCTCAATCAAATATTTTTGTATAAATATCTGCATATATATATAAGATCAAGAACTTCCTCATTAAAAACGACTAACTAAGAAGTAGTACTTCACTTAACCGAATTTTTACTGTCAAGTGAACGAGGATCATGTACAAACGATCGATCAAAGCAAATAATGAACGAACTAGCGAGGAAGAACAACACATTAGGTGAAACCAAAAGAAAAACTCAATCCACATCAAAATTACAATAACTGACAAAGCTAATAATAATAGGCCAGAAATTAAAGTCAGTACTGAGTAAGAACCTAACACATAGCACTTAGAAAAAAGTGAAGCAAGAAAAGTATTAAATAACTAAAGGGGTGGTAATGGTATCAATTATAGTTTAAATCATAGTTGATTTCCGATATACCCTACCACAAAAACTCAAACCGACTTAATTCAAATCATCCCAAAAAGACAAGCGCCAAAATAATGAAAAAAAGAAAGCCAAACAAACCAAAATAGGAAAAAACATCTCATGAATTTACCAAAATGAAGATAACAAAAAACATCACACGAAATATTATAAGATACTCTTCGTTATTGTATTAACAAAATCAAAGAGATGAACTTTTGATCAGCTACTTATACTACTTTCTCTATCAAATCCTAACCAAAAAAAAAAAGCTAATTAATAACTTAAAAAGTTGTTCATCGATCGTGTGCGTTGACGAAGAAGAGCTCTATCTCCGGAGGAGCAAAGAAAACGATCTGCCTCCGTCGTAACACGCTATTCTGTGTGACTCTTTGCTTCTTAGGCGCCGGTGGACACGTCAGCATCTCCGGTATCCTAGACTTCTGAGCTTTCGGAGTACAACAACCGCCGCCGCCTGGTGAAGAAGCTAGCACCGTCGGGGAAGGAGAGGGAGGAGAAAACGAAGTCGTTGAAGAAGAACATGTAGACACAACACTAGATGCAGATGTTTGATCAAGAGTTGTACTGGTGTTGGTGCTGTTGTGTTGTGGAAGTTGTTTCTTGAAATGGCTTCTTGTGAGTATCTTATCAGCTCGATTTGGTTTTCTTGCTTTTTTTGATGCCATCTTTAGACCTTAACCAAGAGGGTTTTCTCAAAAAAGAAAAGAAATAGTAAGGTGGTTCTTTTTTTCTTTTTCTTTGCAAGGTTAGGTGAGAGACATAGAGAGAGAGAAGAGGAGACGAGAGTCGTTGCTTACTTGCCTACGTAGCATATATAGTATGAAAATACGAGTCAAAAACTTAGTGGGAGTGTCACTTTAAAGTTTCTAAATTTTGACTATCAAAAGTTTTTCACTGAGTCGAACAGAAAAAGGAAAAAAAAGTGATGGATTGATCTTTAAAAAGGTGAAAAGAGTATTCTCTTTAAGGATCAAGATAAACGCGTGTAATAAATATAGATAGTTTTATTTGCAATTTTAAAGACTATGAGCATAAGCATTAACAAGAATAGAGGTTGCCCAAGTGGTAATATCAAAGAAAGATATGTGCCAATGATATATTGAAAACTATGAGTTTTTAATACAAAATTAATTGACGATAAATATATTTATCCATATCATTTACATAGTATAATACTATAATTATTATTTTAGGATTTCAGATATAGGATCCTAATTATACCAGTAGAACAATAAAACATGGATATTTTTTGTAAGGTAACATACATGACGTCAAAAAGTCAAGTTAACAGTAGTGCCGGTGCACAGATAAAACAAGGATATCTCTGTATATGGTAACATACATGATGTCATAACTTCAGATTAACAGTGGTGGTGCTGGCTGGTGCACATACTTGAACCCTTTCACAATTCACATGGTGACTGTAACTTTTGGAAATAACTTGTAAAAAAAATTCCAATTTAATACATATATAATTGGTGTCGGACGAGAGAGAGAGTCTTCTCACACTGAGCTGAAGGCCCCCAAATTGGTTAAATATTATTTGGATTTGGATGCACATATGACCCGACAACGACAAACCGAGAAAATTGACCTTTTTTGCCCATTTCTCTTTATTAATTGTTTTCACTTTTTGAGTAGATGAGGTTACACTATTAACTACGTTTTCTCTCACTTTCTGCCGTCCAAATAGTTTTGAGACTAAAACGGTAAATTACTGGTCACATAAAACTTTCATAACCTTATTACGATAAACCAAATCAAGAACATCTATTTAAAAATATATTTGAAGACTAAAAAACAAAACATGGAGTATTACATTACACTGCATAAGAAAAGGAATACATTTTATATAAAAATAAAATAAAAATGGAATAGAGGGAAAATAGAAGAAAAATAATAAGATAAAAAAGTTAACACAAACTTTGATGTAAGAAGAAAATCACGTGGGCTGACATGCAAATTCAATGTAATACAAAGGATAAACTACTTATACGGTTCTATGTACGCCCGCCAACTAACTATTTTCTGATTTTAGTTGAGGTTGTTGTACGAATTTTACTATAAGTATCATTTATGCAATACTTTTTTCGTTGTTGGAAATCTTGAATTTTTAAAAAGATGAATTAAAAACTTTAGAACCCTTTTATAAACACAAAAAAAGTACGAACATATTGATGCGCGATTGGTTATTGTCATGGGATCCTAAACATAGGATTCACAATGCAAGTGGCATTCCGATAAGTCTTTGGTTTCACACTTAATAAACGAATTACAAAAAGTTCTTAGCAAATAGTAGAATATTCATATAAAAGTTTGATATCAAACTAATTAAATGTGTTACACAAAATAGCTATCGAAACTCTTTTAGAGAGGGCATATAATATTGGGAGATTATTAAACAACTAGACTATGTCATAACTCTTTTTGTTTCAGTTTAAGCTTTCATTACCATCGATTCTTGGATATATTGTATAACTCACCTTCGTCCTTCGGCCACCCACATATAGCTAACTCTTCCATTATAGCATATTCACACATCAAAATGATTAGTTCGTTTAATTTGTAGGCTTTTCAAAATATAACAATGATTACCTTTTCGCCAGCTATTTAAAAATACATTATTTCAATTATTTTTAAATTAGTGGCTACTATTGTGTATTTACAATGACTTTTGATATTGTTCAACTCATAAACATTTCAATTATAAAAAAAAACAAAAAACAGATTCCCCTTCATCAATGTTAAGCGTACACCAGGGTGCAAACGTTTGGTATAATCACACTAATATATAGTGTGATAACGCGAAAGTAGGTCAAGAACCGTGCATTTCTAATGGATGTCGATGTCCCGTCACAAAGCATACTTGAGAGAACCATCTTTAAATACTATTCTAACAATTTGTATTATAGTCTCTAACGTTGGTGATGATATGTATCTCCAAATTCCATCTTTCGATCTCCATCGTCCAAAGACAAAGGCTAAAAAGATGTGTCAGTGTGCTTCAATCCGTTGTGTCATTAATTACTAATTGGCAAAAGGTTATCATCATCGTCATTGGAGTTTAGAGTGGTTCTCTCTTGGATATAAGTTTAGTAATATGAACCTTAAGCTTGCTGTATTTTTACTGATATATTTTGGGATTCTATATGCTTGAAATGTAAACGTAACATAATCTGTGGTCGTAATTTTTTATTTGAGAATATAAGTTTTAGTTGTCGTACGATTTGGATAAAGATTGCAATGTAAAATCATTCTAATCCTATTCAGTCACAGTAGACTATTTACAATTACTTCCTATGTTATTATTGTTCAACTTCTTAAACAAATCAACTAAAACAATCAGACTCCCTCTCAGATGTGTACAAAGATGGCAGAATGATAAAGACATGAGATGCAGTTTAAAATTGGAAAACCCCAAAGTTTCTGCTGCTTGCATAATGATATTTCCAGAATCGTGCTAACAAGTAGTTTGATCTAGCCGTTCATTTTTCTGATATTATTACCTGGTCAGTTTTAGATGTGGTAGTCGAAGTGAAAAAAGGGCAAGAAACAATACCTAACAAATAACAACTATTCTACCATTTGTATTATACTGTCTATTGATACATATATGTCCAATGGTTTTGTCCCTACATCTATATATACATTTTTTTGAGATATTTATAAAATAAATCATGGAGTTGACACTTATTTACAGGTATGCCATTGACATTAAATAATTAATTTAATAAACAAATTAATTATATTTATGTTTGATTTTTTTTTTATAGAAACTAAGTGTTTTTAAAAGGTAAAAAACATAATTGTAAATATATACAGATTTTATTTCCTTATTTTATAAGGAGGTGAGTGAAAAGGTATTGTTCTTTAAAAATTTGAAAAACTGATTTGTTAAAAAGTGACTTTTAGCCTCACATACTATATTTTACTTTCATGGGTTTCGTATGATGAGTTTTTGCAGATTAAAAATCTTTGAACATGTTGCGTGATCCGCCTAGCATGGCGGGTTTGGACTATAAAACCAACACTAAAACTATTAGTTTATTTTATATATTATAGATTTGTAGTCATAGTTTGGAAAATTAACTTATAAATTATTTAGTATATGAACTACAAAATATTACACATACTACAACACATTCTTAATATTCCAACAAAAAAAATTGTATACACATAAAAATATACACTAACATACCATATAGGCATATACCTTTGTTTAATTATAGAAAACAAAACTAAGTGTTTTAAAACTTTATATTCTATCTAATAACAAATTTAATATAATTAAGTTATAAACTAGATAAAACGTAAGAAGAAGAAAAAATATTCTAAACAAAATTACAAATTAATTAAATAAAATTTAATTAATTGGGAATTCAAAAACTAAATAAATTAAAAAATATTATTTAAAATACATTAATTTATAATTTAGTATAAAACCTAGTATAAAATAATGTAGGAAGCATTGTTAAGAGAATCGATTCATACCCTTCCACAAAACCAAAAACAAAACTAACAGTAACAAAGAACATATATATACAGAGTAATGCTCCATACTGTTTTTGTTTTGTCACGAAAGTAAAATATCAATGAAGACAAATTGCTTTTACTAGTCTGTTTAGAAATTACTACAAAGATTCCAAAACGATTCATCTTTTCAAGGTTTCTGACGACCTTGAGACGGTGACGGTATAACAACATGTCCCTGAGACAAGAGTATCAATCAAGATTTCTCTTTCAACAACTTTAGTAAAGCCTAATGTTACAATCCAACAAGGGTTCTTACGATAAACAACACAAGTGGATCAAAAGATCATTAAGCACCCATTTGATTCAAAACTTACTTCTAATTGATTCCAGGTGCATGAAAAATCTTGACCAATAATACAGCACAACAAAATCTAAAGAATGGATAAAGACCCGCTAGTATTCTTGACCAGATAGTACATCAAAACCGGAACCCTCAATGCAATCGGAATTGTGATCTTAGGATAACCATTTAGAAGAGGTATGATGGAAAGTACCATGAGAGAGAGAGAGATGTTGTATCACCTTCCTCTTGATAGTGCCTCCTCTAACTCCTCAATCGATGAAGGAAACAATTCTATGTAACGGCTCCCAAGCGTCTTCCTATCCTTGACCATTGCAGCCCGTGACTCTTCCGCATTCCTAAACTCCACAAACGCTTCCCCAGTGGGTCTCCCTTCACCATTAACAGTAACATGAACAGAGTCTTCAGACAGATCAAAATCTTTAAAGAAGTCAAGTATGTCTTCCTTTCCCGCTGAGAACGGTAATCCTCTCAACCTCAAGATACCCGTATGCTCAATGTTCTCTTTCCCATCATCAGTAGACCTAGCCCTCTGCACATGTCTGCTGCGAGGTGGACTTGCACCACTAACTCCGCCTCCACCACCGCCATTTCCACCTCCACTTCCACCACCACCACCCCCACCCCCACCACTAGCCATACCATGGACACGAGATTCCGCAACCTCATTAGCAATAGCCTTATAGTACTCTTGTTTAGTACTCCTAAAAACTTCGACATATCTCCTTCCCATGTTCTGCCTGTTCTTATGAAGAGCAAAATCGACCTGGAGGGGATAACCAAGAACGCAAAAGGCTTCTCCAGTGAGCTTATTGTTCTTGTGAATAAACAAGACATCAACCACATCTAAACCGTGAAAAAACTCTACAACATCAAGCTCAGCGCAGTCAAAGGGTAAACCACGGAGTCGAACCACAGGAAAAGGAGGAGGTGGAGGAGGAGGAACAAAACCATAAGGGTTATACATAAAGCCAGAACCAGGATGAGGTCCATAGAATGGTCCAGGAGGACCTTGATCAATCATTCTTTGACGCTTTGGTCCCATCTCACGCCCATCAGGACCATCTCCATATCTAGCATTCACCACACAACATATCACAGCTAAAGTTCAAAACTTTCTTGAACAAACAACATCTAATTTAAAAACTAAAGCAAGACTTTTACACTACACCATTCAGGGAGAGAGAGATCACAGGTCAAATAAAAATCCGAAAGAAGAGAACAAAGTAACATTACCAGAAGATGAAATTGAAGTGATTCAGGATTGAATTGAAACCATACACAAACGAATACAAATAAACCCTAATTGCGGGAACTAATGAAATCAAAAATCATTGGCGAACAAATCAGAGATAATTATAGGGCTTACCCTCTGTAGAACATTATCTCTCCCTACGCTGTGTAGCCTGTTTTTGGATGATCAAATCGATTGGAATTTTCGAGGAGCTTCTTCTTCTTCTTCTTCTCCTTCTCTGAGCCTTGAATTCGAAACCGTGCCCTTCGAAATCTTTCTTGATTAAAAAAAAAGAAAAGGAAAAAAAAAAAAAAAAAATCAGAGAAGGAAAATAAAGGGTATTGGGCTTATAAAGGCTTGGGCTTTTTAATACATTCAAGATAATCTTGTTGGATCAGCCTTCGTGCTAATTTTGTTTTTTGTAAGGATTATAAGTTTGTGAATGAATACAATAACAAAACAGTCGCTTTGGCCGAGTGGTTAAGGCGTGTGCCTGCTAAGTACATGGTCTCCCCGCGTGAGTTCGAATCTCTCAGGCGACGATAGCTTTTTGTCTAAAAGTTTCTTTTTTTTTTTTTTTTGATAAAACATGTTTTGGCTTTTTTTTTCACGTACAGTAGTGCCGGTGCTAGAAAATGTTTGAGGCGGGAATTTTAAATCCTGCGAGTTACAAATTTTAAAAATATGGATTGGTTAAGGTAGTATAGTGGCTACAACATACAGTATATGGCTAAAACGTTAAGCTTTTTTTGGGGGGGTTAGAGAGAGTATAAATGGTCAAGATGATCAGCGTAGTGAAAACAAATTATTTTAGTGTAACAAGACCTAATATTGATTTTAAATATTTATATGGCTATCAAGTACCAATGTGAAACCATCAAAGAATGTATTAGAGATTCACAAATGTGGAAGAAAACAATATTGATCATCGAAGAATGTATTATTCACCCAAGTATACATCTAAAGGAGATGTCCCATGATCAATATCTTTTTGGAAAAAATGTGAAATAATTATACTGTAGTGTGTAGACTAATTCATTCAAGTAACTATAAAAATTAGAATGCAATTTTTTAAATAGAAATATAACATCATGGCCAATCCCAAAAGCAAAATAGTTTGGAAGAACATAAATACTATACACATACAAAGACTTTTTTATATGCACTTTTGTATACACACACATATATACAAAGACTTTTTTATATTATAAAATATAATAACATTTTAAAAAGTGAAATTAACACGAGGTTCGCATATAGATACAAATGTCTGAGAAGAGAGAACAAAGTATACATATAAGACACACTAGAGAGATTAAAGAACGCACTTATATATGCACTTACACAAAAAAAAAGGTTCATATACAAAAATCCACCACACACACTCGTGCTTGCTCGGGAACATGTACTGATTTATTTTAATCTAATCTGATTCGAACCAATTAATAGCAAATCAACATGTTCTATACATTATTTTGACTTTCTGGCCCAATCTTTCCGAGTTCATACATTGCGACCAATGCAAGTTCTATTCAAACCCACTAATTTTGACCCCCTTCGTCTTACAATGTCGCATCTTACTACGACAACATTTTGATATTGTTAAAATTGGTTTCTATGCATGAGAAACTAGCAAAATGTGATAAGAAACAATTTAAATCAAGAATACCCTTTAAGAGGAAAAGAAATTAATTATTCCCAATAGGAAAGAAAATATTATTTGTTCGTAGAACTACATTTATATATAACCAACTCTTCTTCATCTTAGAATCCACCGCCAGTATATTTAAGAAGATCATAAACTAGTCGAGAGTGCACATAACCGATCATGGTTTCGACCAATCAAAAACCACTAGCTAGGTTAACGTAATCTGAATACATAGAATTATCTTAATACTAAAATAGTCCGCAGACACACTAAACTATGACTAAATACTACTATATTCACCATTTTTTGGAACATTGGCCATTCACGTGTGCTGGAGTGCATATGATATACCCGCAAAGTACTGTATAGAGCCTATAGACCTCAACAAATTAGGCCATCTTATCAATCTAGTGGTTGTAGACTTGTATTTGCGGGTTTTCTTACTACTCAAGGTATATAACATCTAAAAAGATAGGAGAATTTGCAACAAGATCTCTAATTTAATTAGTGAACAATAATGGTCTTTTCTTTATTTAGATATCATCAAAATTTTGCGATTAAAAACAGTCACACCTTCCCTAGTATTTTACATCCACAAATTGAAACAAACGAATGTAATAATTTTGAAAACGACACACATACATAGTTTGTTGTATAGTTGAAAAATAGTACTAATGAGAAGTTGGATCTTTTAAAACTGAAGCAAGTGTCTTTTAGGTTTTAGGGGGTTTTGATGCTAGCTCTGGATGCATGAAGTAAACTAGCTTCTTAAATTACCTGAACATAAAAATTAAGGGTTACTCTTACATCCAACGTCGGAACATACTGTATAATCTTTGTCAGTTCTAGTTTTTTGTTGTAAAAATTCATTTAGTTGATATTCATTTACTAATTATACGTTATGTTAATTAATAAATAAATAAAGATTTGGGGTTTCCAAGTAATATGTTTCTGAAGCCGAGCCGACATAGAGATGAGGCCACCAACGCAAGTGCTGTCCTGGATCACGACCATCTCTTTTCCAATGCGATCAAACTCCCCACAAAACCAAAATATTTATCATCTGGATTCTATACTTCATCTTTCTCTTCATACATTTTATTATTCACTTCTAGACATTAAAGGAGACAAACTTTTATCATTGATTGACGATCTTGTCCATTTTTTTTATCCTTTCCATACTATGTTTTGTCTATTGTACTATTTCTTTTGCTCAGTTAAAAAGCTGTTATTGGTAGGGATCGGTATCAAAATTCAAACGCATCAAACCAACAACAATACATATGAACTATATATACAACATTTAACCTAAAGATGATACGCATAAATTTGATTTGATTAGTGATCTTAATCAATATATTCAAAAGACGCGTGCTTATATTAATTTTAATCAAATTTTTATAAACATATAGGCTAAATTTCATACGATGATTAATTTTTTTTTAACAACCGATTAAATCTAGTAATCATTCTAATATATTAGCCTATTAGGTGATATCGACCGTCTTTTTTGGCCTACCCTGAGGTTTTTGGCCTTTGGCTACCCCTTTTAACTACAGAGTCATGGACCAAAAACATGTATTATTTACCAACAGCAAAATCTATACCCCGAACTTTAAGGCACACTCCCTTCAGAATATATTGTGGTACACCATATTTACACACGTCCGGTTTTTAGCCCCGATCTTATATAGTTTGTGACAATAGTAATACTCCCTTGCTTATATGGTTATTTTGTTTCATAAAGATTTAATAATTGACTTTATTTTTTAATAAATACGTGCGTGCACTTCGAGTCCCAAGATAGTCAGTTTTCTTTTCCCTTCTTCAAACGTTCTCCTTGTTTCTTTTCTACCTACTATCTTCTCCGTACCCTTTTCTATCAATTATCATATGCTATTTTCCACCGCTTTGTCACATCACAACACTCATCTATATAATACACATGCCTGTATATACTCACTCATACACACACCCACATATACATGCATATCTGGCTTCCTTCACATAAACCCCATCATCTAGAGATATCTTGCCTTCTCCCTCTCTCTGTCTTTAATGTCTGATCCAGCTTGCATTTTCAACAATGGATACGTCGACTACTATGACTATAGCTTTAACTATTCCACTTCTCTCTCACGCATCTACAACTCTCATGGCAACTTCTACTACCCTCACCATACCACAAACCCAAACATCAACACAAATCATCATAACCCTACTTCACCTGACTCTCCTCCACTTAGAGAAGCTCTCCCTCTCCTTAGCTTAAGCCCCATCCATAAGCATCAAGAACCTATTGTTGATCACCATCGTGAGTACTATTTCATGGAGACGACAGAAACCTCTTCTAATTCAAACTTTCTTGATCATGATCTTGATCAACGCCAAGAAACCCATCATCATGATGTAACCGTGGATCTTCATTTAGGGTTACCAAACCTCGGTGATGGTGGAAGCAGCAGCAGCGATGTGGTCCTTGATTCCACCGACGACCAAGAGCATCATCAAGATCAAGGAGTAGAATTTACTCTTGCTTCTGATCATGATGATGGTCATGGTGGCTTACAAAGGGGTAATCATCTTCATCACTTTTGGATCCCTACTCCTTCTCAGATTCTGATGGGTCCTACACAGTTCACTTGTCCTCTATGCTTCAAGACCTTCAACAGATACAACAACATGCAAGTAAGGATATATTAATTCATCCAATAAACCTAACTTTATTTAGTTGCTACTTGCCCTAGAATGATATTCAACTTTTACTTTTTTTTCTTGTTCTTGAAAATGGATCTTAATTCATACACTTTTCTTTTACTTTTTAGGGTAATGAGTGTTTTTCTAAATACTAATTCTCGTTGTGTTTTTGATTTTTATAAAATCTTCATCATGAGAAAATCCTTAGTACACACTAGGACTTTTTCGAAATAATTATTACTATTAGAACTTGAGAATAACTTTTTATTTGATGGTACAAGTCATCAGCTGTACGATGGATTGATGGCTATGAAAAGATCAACTAAAATCAATCAATAGGTTTTAAAATCAAGAAGATCTTCTTTAACCAACAGTTTTTTTTTTCATACTGACTCTTTCAAACCCTAAAATATATATGATCAGTCTTCCTCTACCATTTGTATTGCCTCTCTTGATTTTTGCGCAGTTCTACTAAACAACACTCATTACCCTAAAAAGTAAAAGAAAAAGAGGATGATAAATGTCTTGCAGATTGTTCTATACCTCTTTAAATCTTCACACTAGCTTATATCATAGATATGATATTTTTATTCCTATTGACCCTAATCACACAGTTTTAGATCTTTCTTTTCTTTTAACGCCTGGAACATTTCCATTATTTTATATTATAAAGATCATTAGTTTTGAAAAAAAGAAGAATTTAATTACCGTCTGACAACAGCCTGTTTCAGGATTAGTTTGGATGCTAACCTGAAATGTCCATTTGATCATAAAATCAAATATAAATGATTAAACGCAAACAAACATATGTTCTAATATTGTGATGAAATGTTTATTAGATGCACATGTGGGGACACGGCTCACAATACAGGAAAGGACCAGAGTCGCTGAGAGGGACACAACCAACGGCGATGCTGAAGCTGCCTTGCTACTGCTGTGCACCAGGGTGCAAAAACAACATAGACCACCCGAGGGCAAGGCCGCTCAAGGACTTCCGTACGCTTCAGACACATTACAAGAGAAAGCACGGTGTGAGGCCCTTTGCGTGTCGTAGATGTGGGAAGTCTTTTGCGGTCAAAGGAGATTGGAGGACGCACGAAAAGAACTGTGGGAAGCTATGGTATTGCTCATGTGGATCGGATTTCAAGCACAAGAGGTCTCTTAAGGACCATGTCAAGGCCTTTGGGAATGGTCATGTCCCTTGCTGTGGAATTGATCATGAGGACGAGGAGGCTGCTTCTGATGTCGAGCAGCAAGAATGATCGTCTCTGTGTTGTTGTTGTTGTCTCGTGCATTAATTGCATGCTTCATGCTTTTGTATCTTCTTCTTCTTTAGCTTTTTTTTTTTTTGGGGATTTGCTAGTATTAATTATTAAGCTTTATTGTATTTTGAGGTCTTTGTTAAAGTTTTTAGAATGTGTCTTATTTAAGTAATCTAAGTTTTTCGTTTAAATCCTCTTTATCAACACTTTTAAAAGTGGTTGATTCAAATATATATATACACAGTATAACATGTGAATTAAGATAATGGGTCGGTCTGTTGTGGCCCAATGGTTGACAAAAAAAAAAAAAAAAAACAAAAAAAAACAAAAAACAGGTGAATTAAGATAATGGACTTAATGTTACTAAAATAAAATTTCGAGATTTTTTATAATTTCACCTAAAAGTTGAGGAAGGTTTTGTAATTGTTTTGCAAAATTAAAATTGGGTAGATGGTGTACCGGGTTAAACCGACCTGAGAAAAATCCGGGTCAAGACAGACCACCAGGGGGGGATTGGGGGAACATGGAGGTAGAAAGGAAGATGGTATTGGTAGGTAGAAAATGAGAAGCAAAGGTCAGGTCAGGGATAAATAATCTAACATGTTTTGCTTCACTAGGCTAAGAATTTTGCACAGAGCAGCAAAGGCTATGAATTAGGGTTTCAAAATTCGATTACTAAAAAGCTATTTATCTCTTCCTTCGGGTTTTAGATATTCTCCTCCTCCTTCGTCTCCCCCGTCGTCTGCTATATACATACGCCCACCGTTTTCTCAAAGTCCACTTTAGGAATTTACCGTTTGGTTGTGGATTTTTTTGTTTCGACAACTGAGACGCGATAAGTCACATTCCAGATAAACACAGCGATGGATTCTCAGATGCTCGTTGCGCTTGGTCTATCCCTCGTTGGTGGATTAAGTACTTCTTTAGGTTTGTGTGTTCGTCAAATTCTTTTCTTCTTCACACTTCCCTGGAATTGCGATATTTTCATTCTGTTGAACTGCTGATTGTTTCATATTAGTGTTTTTGGTCTTGTAGAAGAATCAGGATTACTTGTAGTGGTTTGCCTTTGTTTTACTATCTTTTTTAGTGTAGGATCAAATTTGTTCTGGGATATTGTTGTTATCTATATGTGCAGGGATGCTGCTACCTTGCTAGTTTTGTTCTCAATACATTGCTACTTTGCTAATCTTGTTTTCGAATACATTGCTAGTTCATTGATTTGAGGATGTTTCGGTGTCGTAACTGAACATTAGGAATTGTGTGGATCCTTATTAATGTTGCTTCTTTGGTTTAATCGAGTTTCATGTTGCTTTTTCGTAGGTGCTCTTTTCGTAGTTCTTAGTGAGACTCCCAATATGAAGATGCTTGGACTTCTACAGGTGAAGATGACACGCTACATCTAATTTTCATTCTTAAAAGTCCCAATATGTTATTCCCTATCCTCTCATTCACGAGGCATTTAGTTTCTGGTAAAGCAGGGTTCTCGTTGTTTTAGGGAGCCATTGGTGGAGTTTCGTTAACTGCTACATTCTCACTTTCATATTGCATCACTGCTATATCTCTTGTTGTCAAGTTTTATAGGGTCCTAGTGACTAGAGTTTTGTTCCCGTACCAACCATTCTTTTGTACAAAGCTTTTCACTTGGGTCCATATTGAAGGTTACTTATCTGATGGTTTTAAATCCTTTCTACAGGGTTTTGCAGCAGGTCTGATGTTGAGCATATCGTTCCTGGATTTGGCTCATAATGCTATAAACTCTATTGGCTTCTTAAAAGCCAATCTCTGGGTTAGTACTTCTGTCCATCTGGGTACTTCAGTGGTTTTCTTATTCGAATAATGTCTTTTTTTGTTTGTTTTCACACTGAAAGTAATATAGTTTTCTAGTGTTGCAGTTTTTCGGTGGTGTGATATTCTTTGCGTGTATTGCCAAATTCATACCTGAACCAACTGTTGGCCCTTCTACTGACTCGAAACGAAGAAAGGCAAGACTGATCTTTCTTTTTATAAGAATTGTTCTTCAAAGGTTTTCTGGTTCTATAGTATCATGAAATTTTGGCATATTTGTTGATAACAGAAAAATGGAGACGACGGAGGTAAGGACATGATGAAGAAGAAGCGCAAGCAAGTCATGTTTAGTGGAATTATTACGGCTATTGGTATACTAATTTTCACTACAATTTCTTCAAGTTGTTAAATCATTTGTTATCCTAGTTTATCTGTTGGCTAGATGTTTCTGCAGTGACTCCTCAAAATCATTGCATCAAAGTAATTGAACTTTATTCTATGCACAAAACATCTGTCGGTCGATGGTGTGAAAAGTCTGGACGTGCAACATTGAACTCTTATATTTAGCAAGCTAGTCAATATGAATATGAAATACCTAATGATCTGTTTGATTCGTTCAATCATGAAGTATCACATTTGTTGGAATTCTATAAATTTTCATGTTTTTAGTTTAACCCTTCATGTATTTCTCATCTTTTTCGCTTTGAACTGTAGGCATAAGCTTGCACAATTTCCCAGAAGGGATGGCTGTATTTCTCGGATCAATTAAGGTGAGGGTTAAGGAACAAGATGAACAGAAATTTCCAGGGAGCATGCATTACTAATTATCTCTATACTCTCTGATGGCTTGCATCGTCAATGTATTGATATCTATCTTTGCTTGTTGTATTCTCTACTTCACAGGGCATGCGAGTTGGTGTTAATCTGGCTTTGGCAATCGCTCTACACAACATTCCCGAGGTTCAAATTCTGTAAACATTGTAAAATTTTGAAGGCTTATTATATCTACTGACTTACCAATTTCCTCTTATTAGAAGAAACCTAGAAAAAAACAGTCTCACTTTTCTTGCTGTGTTTCGAGTTTGACAGTCTGTTTTGCTCTAAACTAATCCTAAAGACGGTAAACAACTAAATTATTCATTTCTCTGATTTAACATGCTTCTTTTGCTGCTATGGTGTGATGTTTTCAGGGTGTTGCAGTTGCACTTCCTATTTACTTTGCAACAGAGAGGTAACATCATGGCTGGTTATTAGGATAGGATGTATGCAGTTCACTATATATAATATACCCCTGTGGTTTTATTCATCCCAAATTGATGTTATGCATGTAACAGCAAATGGCAGGCATTCAAGTTGGCAACACTCTCTGGTTTAGCTGAGCCTCTAGGTGTAATTATCGTGGGTAAGTTGCATCGGTCTCTTTGCTCATGTTGCTTCTTCTGTACAAGTACCTATTCTCCTAAGAATTTTGAGAGAGTATCATAAATTCTCGTTTTATCTATCTTCCTTATGATGCAGCCTATCTTTTCCCTAGAAGCTTAAGTCCAGAAATCCTTGAAGGTTTGTTGGGAGCAGGTAAGTAGAAATTCTGCGGCAAATCGATACTTTAAATTATAATTATTGGACGTATAAAGCGTATCGATGCAAAACTGTTGTTTGTATGATGCAGTTGGTGGAATCATGGCTTTCCTAACGTTGCACGAAATGCTTCCTTTGGCATTTGATTATGCGGGACAAAAACAAGCTGTGAAGGCTGTGTTTTTTGGCATGGCATGTATGTCGGCGAGGTTAGTATTTCCAGAAACTTAACACCTGATATTCATAAGTTTACTTGCTGTAAAAACATAAGTGCGACCTTGAAATAGAGCTTGCATCCTATAGGATTAGAGTTCAACCTAATAGTTTGAAGATGCTTTTTCGTGATCATTTGTTGACATAATTGACGAGGAATTTGTGATAGTGATGTGTAGTATAGTTTATGATTATGATGTGCTTGTCTATGTGGTTTTGTTGCAGTCTTTACTTTCTGGAGTTGAGTTTGCCTGACACAATGAGCTTGTAAGGTTAATGCTGTCATATGCAATAATTGCCTCCCCGAAAGAGATAAAACAGTCTCTGGAGTGAAAAGTAGTCTCGTTGTATCTGTAAAGACTGAAATCTGTAAACAATGAGTATTCATTTTCAAGTCAAAGGAATAATAATCTTTCTTAACATCTACTTTTTACAGTATTCACATCATTCAAGCTTTCTAGCTCTTTCAATTTATGCAAATGTCACTCTTAGTCTCTAATTTGTTTAAGTAATAATCTTGGTATCACCACACAAAAAAATTAGTCACTGTATGAATTTTTTTTTGTCTCATCACACAATCTTCTTTTCTTATAACATCCATGGACCAAAAATGTTTTTGCAAAATTGCAAAACATAAGAAATAGTTCTTTCTTTTTAATTCGAGACCAATTCAAACTCTTTCAAGAAATTTATGGCTTTAGTTTATTTTTGCCATGTTCATTCCTAAATTTAGCAACAAAAATTAGAAAATTTCTTCGAGTTCTCTTGTCTTGCTAATTAATGGCAGACCTTAAAGATCTCTCACCTTCTCCTTCCATAGTTTATTATAATATAAATACCTTCCACCACCTTCACCTTCAAGGCATCACATAAAAAAAAACACAAAAAACAAAAAAAAAAACATAAACAACAATAAAAAAAGGAACAAAACAAAAAAAAAACAAGAAATCATGGAGATGAAGAACGTCAACAACATGTTTGTGGCCCTATTTATCTCGGCCGTGTTAGTGAGCTCAGTCACCGCGGCTACAATGGAGTCTCCAGCACCATCACCAGGTGGTTCCTCCGGTGCCGACGTAGCTTTCCCAGTGGTTGGCTCCATCGTTGCTGCATCACTCTCCGCCTTCTTGGCTCTTCTCTTGCAGTAAAAGAAACAAGAGTCAAGAGTCCTTGATCGATGAGAAGGAGATATATAACAAAACTCATTTTTTGTTCTGATTTTGTTCCTTAGAATCTATGACAAATAACCCATTTTGTTTATAATCTCATTGTGTAACTTATTACACTAATATTTATGAGTATATGATAATAATATCACGATTTCTATCAATTTTTATGAATCTGATCAAAAACTTCATTGCTTTTTCGATTAATGTCTTTAATACACAAAGTGGTGGTTACATGAAAGTTGCATGTGGTTAGTGTTGATTGGTTTCATCATCGTTTTGCTTTCTCTTTACATTCATGAGACTCTTTGTAAGCCAGATCGCTGTTTCTCTTGATGAAACTGTTTCATCTCCAAAAGGTTTCAAGACTCCTTCAAGCTCATCAAACTTCTCTTGCCTAAGTAAACCTGCACAAAGCTCCAACAAAGATTCCAATGCTTCTGCCCTCTCCTCGCTTTTCGGACTTTTCCTCTGAAACTCGCGTAGCAGCGTTAATGTGCTGATCAATGACATCTCTTGGCTCTTTGCTGGTCTCTCCTTTTCATTTGAAGAAGAACTTGTATCCTTGTTTATCTTTTCTCTTTCCTCTGCTTCTTGATTCTGTTTAATGGGTGTTTTTAATGATTTGGTCTTGGGAGGGAGACATGTTCTGTTTTCGTACGTGTTGTGTTCTGATTTGGATACAACTGGTTTGAAAACTGGAGACAGATTTTGGCATTGTGCAAGATATGGCTGTAAGTGAGGATGTCTTAACAATTCAGCAGCCTATATAGACAGACATTTTCCATTTAAGAAAGTTAGAAGCAACCATGGAAGTAAAGTTTCAAAAAGAAGAATAAACTAATGGAACTCATGAACTTACTGTTGGTCTATGTTCAGGGTTCTTGCGCAACATACATTTGATCAGTCTTTTTCTGAAAATAATATTAGAACATTAACACTTAAAAGCTTGTTTTCAAATACTAAACTAAATGCATTTGTATACTTACAATGAAGAGGAATACATGACTGGGAGAGGAGAAAGCGAAGATCGGTTAATCTTGTTGATGAGTCCTGCCATGTCCTGTTTGCAAACAAGAAATCACATTTATGGAAACTCGTAAGGAACTACAGATTTAACACGTCGAGGGGAAAAAAATTCTTACAGGAGCCTTGAAGGCAGGTTGATGTGCAGCCACTTCAAACATACAGCAACCTGTAAAGCCAAAATCTTTATGAGAAACCAAGAACAAAAAACATTCAAGAAATTACAAGTTAGGATTGTGTATAGTAAACCTAAAGACCAAATATCAGATTTGTAGCCATAAGGTATATCTGCAAGAAGCTCAGGACACATGTAGTTTGGTGTTCCCACCATCTACAAAAACAAGACGATGGTTCAGAAATACTTCGGCCAAAAAACTATAAATCCCAATGGAATATGAGCATTATTACCGAGGAAGCAAGATCGTCTTTGCCAAGAAGTTTTGCTAAGCCAAAGTCACCTAAACGAACCTCGTTGTCTTTAGTGAGGAATATGTTGGAGCACTGGAAAATTTTGAATTGCAGTGTTGACGGATGCTTTGTACAATAGAAGCAAAAGAAGCATAGAGAGTAAAAGAAGTTGAGTTACCTTAAGGTCACGGTGAAGAACCCGATTGTTATGGAGGTAATCTATAGCCAACAATAACTGCACCATCCATCTACAGAGTTTCTACAGAGAAGAACAAAGCTCATTCTTAGTTAGTTTCAGTATCAATTCATCATTTGTTTTAGACCAAATAGATTCTTTAACGGTTGCTAACATCTTCGGATGCAAATACTCCTCTTGACTTCTTTATCATATGAGTCCTGCATTTACCAAAGTCAGTTAAATAAACCATCACTAGAGAATAACCAAGAAACATAAATATGACATACGTAAATAATTTGCCTTACATGTCTCCACCCTCGCAATAACTTGTTACAATGCATACACAATCCTGCATAAACCAATCCAAATATCCCAAAACAGTTCAGAATTTTACGCTTAGATTAGAAGCTTTGAACGAGAAGAAAATATCACCTTTTCAACCCATGAATCTTTGTATTCCACAATATAAGGACTCTTAAGCTTTGATATTAAACTCATCTGCATCATAACAATCAAAATTTGATTTTCAAGAATCATCGTTGGATATAATCAAGATCACAAAAAAAGAAAAAAAAATGAATTTTAACCTCTTGGATCGCAGCAAGCTTGCATCTCTCTGTTTGTTTAGCCAAACGAATCTTCTTCACCACATACCTACAAAAAAAAAAACAAGCCATAGGTTTTTTTTTATCTCAAACAAGATCAGAACAGCATATTTATAGACAAACTACAAAATTAAGATCTTTTAAAAACTCACTTTCGTCTCTCTGACTTGTGAATGACAAGAAAAGCAGAACCGAAAGCGCCTCGTCCGATCTGTTCCACGACTTCATAATCATCCATCTTGGAAACTGTCTCACTTGTCTTGTTTGCCATATGAGATCTTCCTTCTGTCGGTTTAAAAGGATCAAACTTTCACAAGTTGTAACTGTTCAATGGAGCCTCTAAGTTGTAGGGTATTCATATAAAACACATGAGCATTAATGAGAGAATCAAGAATTAAAGAATCAGGCAAGAAGAACAAAAAACAAAAAAAAAAAACTGGGACCCTTAAACCAAATCTTGATTTTGAAATATCGTGAACAAGAAAGTTTCGTAATTTCTTCTTTTGAACAAGATGAGGAGGGAAGATTTGAAGGTGAAGCAAAGAAAAGGACCAGAGAGAAAGTGTGAAGATAAATTATTTTATTTTTGGTCAGCAGAGAGGGAAAGTTATTTAAATGAAAGGAAAATAAAATAGAGGAAGAAGAAATTTTCAATTGACAGGTACCAAAGCAAATTTTGCTTGAGGTTTCAGACTGTTGTTGTTGACATGTTTGTTGTTATCATTACATTTAGTCCCTTTTTTATTGTTGTTGAGAAGTCTCTTTCCACTTTTACACTTTTTAGCAAAAAATAAACATTCTCTGATTTGATCTTTTTGTTTTATTATCTTATCACTTGGGTCGTTAAGGGAATAAGACTTTATCAAAATTAATTCTGTTGAGTGCAGTTTATTTGACCCAAATGTGAATTTCATGACTTTTGTTACATAATTGTTTTACCAACCAAAGAAATATCTATACAATCTCAACATCTTCTCTTAGTGTTTTGGCTGGACCATATCCTTTACTCTGATGGTTGGACCATATATCTTAACTCTTTTGGTTAGAACTTAGGGCTTGATTGGAACCACATATACTAGAGCATAAGCATTATGCAGCATAAGCATTATGCAGCATAAGCATATTATATTTATATTAATATATGACATTAATTAAAAAATATAATTTAAATGTGCTTCATTATTAAAATTAATTATCACTCATTGCTATATAATTTTTTAAAAATATATTTTACATCTAATAAATTTAATAAATTGTTATATATATATAAATGTATAATTTAATAATTTTTAATTATATATTTCTAATGTAACACATTAATTACAAATAATTAATATATATTATAAATTTTTTATAAAAGTTTATATCTATATTTGCATTTTTAATTTCAATAAATTTTTAAAATATATATAATATAATAGATTAAACTAAAATAAAACGATAATATATATTATAAACATTATATCCACATTAATATTTTAATGTATTAAATAAATTATTATATTATTTTAAATAATAACATTAAGTAGTTTCCCATATATTATCTTATAACAAATAAATTTATCTTTTATGAAATCATAATTTTCTATTTTTACAAAATAAATTAATTATTTAAAATGATTTTAATATATATTAATATTTAGAGTTACATGCTTGGGAAATGCTTCAAATTAGAGCATACAGGAAGAGAGCATCTGCAGCTTATGAGAGCATATGAGATGCTCTCATATGCTTCAAATTAGAGCATATGAGAGCATCTGCAGCTTCTAAATGCTCCCTTATATGCTCTCCTAATAAATGTTGATTGGATGATAAAATTAAAAAAGCTTCTTCATATGCTCTTCCAATCAAGGCCTTATTAGAAGACTCTTTTGGTTAGAAGTTAGAACAACCAAATAATAAAATATTGTATAGATATGGTCATCAGAATCCAGTCAAACCAACCTGCTTATTGCAAGTAATGAAAGTAAATACATTTGTTTAACAAGTAGGCTTTTAGTTTTAGGCTTTCTATGTTCTCTCTCGAGCATAATTTTGCGACATAAATAATTCCCTGGTCACACCGTCTCTCTGCTATTAGTCGGCTATATGACGTGTGTGCGTGCGATTAATGGCCCAAAATTTATGTTTAATTTTCCACAAGCGTTACTTTAAGGCAAAGCCCAACACGGTTCCAATTTTTTAAAAGCCAAATCTAGTAAAGATTACAGTTGTATCTTTTTTTTTTTTTTTTTTTTGAAGGAATTAGTTGTACTTTTGACATTTTGACATGAATTTAAAATATGATGAGCTCAATATTTCTCAATGGAATAAAACTATTCTTCAAATTTTTTAGTTAAATTTAAATAGGAGTAGAAGACAAAAATCATATTCAAAACATACATATCCTAAACACACAATTTGACCAAAAATATATCAGCTGATTAAAACCACATTTATTGCTAAACAGACTGACAATTAACTTGCTAGTGCGATATTGAGCTTACTGAGTTACTCAGTTGAGGGGCTGGTTTGTGAAAAGCAATACGATCATTAATGTATTTAATTATCATCTTCTACAAAATGTTAAAATATCTCAAACCAAAAGTTACGATGAAACAACATAGAATATATAAACAATTCTGGTTTATATAGTTTACTCGTTAATATACAAGTTGAAACTTATGTTTCTTAGATCTCCATGCGTAATTATATTTAGTCGAGATCAAATTCTCACAACATGAAAAGAATCAATGCAATACAACAAAAGGATACTTTAAACAAACCGTTAATGCATAACTCAACTCACATTACGAAAGAGCAAAAACAACATTCGTGATTGAAATATAAAGAGAAGAAACATCGGGTTAATTTAGAGACATCAAAGATATCACATCACTAATGCACTATGTCTTTGACGCTTCATATCAACCACCACCATGGTCTAGCGGGCGGAGGTGGATACACTTTTCCATATCTTGAGGGTGGTGGTGGTGGAGATTTCCTGTAATAGTAGGCTTGGTAAGCTTGAGGAGGAGGAAGATCAATCGGAGGAGGGTAGATCGGAGTAGGGGGAAGAGGAAGATCCACAGGTGGAAAATAAACCGGAGTAGGAGGAGGAGGAAGATCAGCTGGAGGAGGAGGAAGATCCGCTGGAGGAGAATAGACTGGAGTAGGAGGAAGGGGAAGATCAGCCGGAGGAGAATAGACTGGCGTAGGAGGAGGAGGAAGATCAGCCGGAGGAGAATAGACCGGAGATGGAAGAGGGGAATGTTCCGGTTGGTAGTTAGTGTATGTTTGTAGGAGCTTACGGTTGTTATTGGCTTCACCAAGTGTGATTAGGGTGGCCAAGAGAAAAACTATGGTGAAGGAAAGACCTTCGGACACCATCTTTAATGGTTTTGTTCTTTGTACTCAATGACAATGTTAAGTTCCTAGACATAACTATGTATATATATGTAATTATTCCATTGGAAGCTCTTTTGATTAGAGAGTTAATTAGAGGATTCCCACTAACTTTTAACGTTTTATTCTAATGTAGTTCTTAAGTATATGTTGAGCGGCCTTTTGCTGTTTTTATTTGCATTTTAAATGCCTCTTCTTTGCCTAGCTAGTTGACGTCTCCCCTTTAGATGATAGTGAGCTTTCTTAAGAAGTGGTATTAAAATATCAAGAGAAAGGTTTGTTCTTTTGGGTTTTATACAAGTTTAATTTTATATTATGTGATATATATAATAGGTTGGTTTGGTTAATGCTTTCCAAACAACTTTAACAAACTATTGTTAAAAAAAAAAAAAAAAAAAAATTAACAAACTATCTTTGACTTTGTTTGTCGGCTCGCTTTGGTATACATGTAGATAATAATAAAATAAGAAATAGAGAAAATATCTTTATAAACGAATTACAAGTTTGGAAATTAGTCAAAAGGGTTAACTTTAAACAAAATTTGGGTACCCTTAAACTTAACTGAGTACCCATAAAACCCTAACCCTCAAGAACCATTCTGAGAATCATTTACCTTAGCCGTAAAATATTAAAATAGCCTCTTGCGTCACCTAAATTCTTCTACCAAAAGTCCCTTCTAAATTGATCCTATTACTTCCAAGAGAAGAAGCCAAAAAAAAAATGAAAGTACTGATTAAATAGTTACTACTAAGACCCTTTCCTTGTGCCACAAGAAAGAGATCCTTGTTTACTCATTCCACATTGAGAAAACACCACCAGGATTTGACCCCTGAACAGACTCACCGGTCCAACCACTATACCCTCCGGTTCCATCACTGGAAGGCATATCGTAATCTGTTTTAACGGTTGGAAACTCCTCAGTCGATCCAACGGTCGAGCTCGACCCAATACCTATGCCGTGGTTTCCAAGAAATGCTGCAGTGTTGTAGCTCCCACTAGAGCCTCCATTGTTATTATTGTTGTCAACGATAGAGGTCGAGACAAGGCCGTGAAGCAGAGCCGGATTGCTATGAAGATACGCGTTGTAGAGCTGCTGGGAGTTCTGGCTCGATTGTTGCTGCAAGTAATTATTGGTCTGCTGGTGGAGATGAAGTTGTGTCTGGATATAGCTATGGTGATTAAAAGAGGAGGAATCATGAGCACTGTTGTTGCTGTATTGAGAGATGTCATTGTTCTGAAGAGATAGAAAAGGCTCCAATGGTTGTTGAATGCTTAGAGGGTAAGGTTGAAGCTGAAGCCTTGATGAGCTCGAGCCAGAGCCTGAGCTCGAGCCACCACCGTACTGGAAACTTGAACCAAGGGCTATCATCTCGGCCTCTCGTTTCCTTGAAGATTCAAGAGCTTGAGCTTCTTTGAGTCGCTTAGCTGCACCTCCTCCTATGGGAAGAGTGCTGCTCTCTAGGATGGCTTTGACGTCATACCGGTTGATTTCAAAGTTGGTCACTGCATTAAGTCCTCTAAACTTGATCGCAGCTATATCGTAAGCTTCCGCTGCTTCTTCCTCAGTGCCTAAATAAGATTAACCATATCGCTCATGTAAGTCTTGTAAGATAATGGTTTATATGTAGCGCACTCCATTTTTTAAGGTTTAATTAACTCCACCGTTAGTTAAATTTATTCTGAACCTATAAATAGTTAAAACGACTCCTTGTGGTTTGCGTACCAAACGTAGTACTCAAAAGTCTAAGAACTAAGTACTTACTAAAAGTTCCCAAGTAGAGGTCTTTGTTTCCGGCGACTCGGCCGATCCTCGCTTGCCATCTTCCATGTTGGTGATGCCTATATATAAATGACAAGTAAATTAAAGATGTGTTTTATTTTGGGGGTCAACTTCAAGTATATATTTTTAGTATATGCTTCTTGTAAGAAGTATGGTAATATTTTTAGTTAACCTTGTGACTCCTCGATACATTGAGGCGCCTCTTGAAAATCCGCTACTTTTCCTGTGATTTGACGAACGTATATATAAAGATGTAACTAGATTAGGAAAGTTTTCGATGTATATGAAAAGACCCTACGGAAGAACGCAAAGAAACACCTTCTAATAGCAGCCACGAACTCTTGTCTCGTCATGTGCTTCATTTCCTCTACTTCTTTCTCGTAGTTAGTAATCTGATATATATTATATAATCAAAGATTTGAATCATAGACAACTAATAATCAAGAGATGATTGCAATAAAATATGAACCAACATACAGGGAAATTAGTAGTAGTTGAAGGACCCCAGTACTTAAGTGCAGCTAGATCATATGATCTTGCTGCTTTATCTTCTTTGTCATACCCACCTATACCAAGAATTTGGTTTAATTTAGTTTCTTTTAACGATATAATATAATTAATTATTCCACGAGGATGATAAAGAAAATAAATTCCAATTCGACGTACTCACCCAAGTAAACTGGACGGTTGTTTATATGATTCCCAAGATTTTACGCATCAAGAACAAAGAGTGAAGACAAAACATAGTTAGTCTGAGCCAAATGAAAATTAAAAGACAAAACCTTTATTAATTACTTACCTTGTCTTCCTTTCCTAGACTGGCCTTCCCTTCTACAACTATTATCCCATAGATGAGCCTCATATCGACCGGTCCATCGATGTCTATATATGCACATTTCATCATTACACTTAAATATATATCACAAAATCATTAAAGAATCAAATAAAAAGAGTGATGAGTCACATATCTAACCTTGTGACACCACGATAGATCGAGGTTCGTTGTCCAAAAGTGTCTAATGCACGTCTCGGCGTGGCAGTCTCAGCAACGGCTAGTGCTCCACCGCTAGTGTTTTCCACGGTGGTCTCAGACGGTGAAGCTTTGGCTGCAGCGTTACCAGCGGTGGTGGTCCCCATGGACAAAGTGAGTGACTGTAAATTGTGAGCACTCTCTTGAAGCTCATGATAGCTATTGTTGTTAGGAGTGTTGGAGTCACAAGCTGCTACAACGACGTCGTTTGATTGGACGCTAGGCATCAAGGTATGGAAGTAGTAATCTGAGTCGTTGTAAGCTACTAGGCGGTCGGATTGGTTTTCGTCCGGTTTGCTCACACCAAGAAAATCAGCCACTTTTGGAACCTCTCCTCCTTCACCTCCTCCACCGTGTGGATTGATCATATTCCACTCTACAAAATTACAATTTGTTATTTTTAGTATATAGTTAAACACGAAAAGAAAAGCATATATGTATAGATAAATATATATATAGAGGTATTACCTTGTGTTTGAAACGGGTTGTCCATATGGTCGCTGACCAAGCCAAGATTGTATTCATGAGGAGGCAAAGAAGAGTTGTTTGGTGAAAGAGGAAAGCCAAGCCAGTTGTTAGAATTCATTTTCTTCTTTTCGAGTCAAATACGTTTGGTTTGTGTTCGGGGTAAGCAATCAATCACTACCACTTTGGTATGATCAATATACCAAGCTCTAAGCCAATCAAAGAAGAAAGGAATATTCAATAATCAAGGATTGGGGAAAGAGAATTTAATGATCAAGACTACTTTTCAAAGATTGGGGAATAGTATATATATAGGTAGAAGTATTCTTCAGATTTATATAACCTCTCTTTCTTTTCCTCTCTCTCTCTCTCTCTCTCTCTCTCTCTCTCTATGCTCTCTCTCTCTCAAAAGCTACTCTATGATAAGTTTAGGGTTTTTAACAAAGGAGAAGATACTTGTAAGAGATGAACTTTGTGGAAGACCAGAGAAGTTTGGTTGAGAGACCCTTTTAGAATATTATTTGTTGTATAAATAATTATATATGCGCTAATGTACTATACATTACTATTGTTTAGAATTATTATATGAACGAGTTCATTTAAAACCAGCATTGATATTTTTTTTCCTAACACTTTACTATTCTGTCGGATTTAAATATCGGTGAATATACGACGGTATCACTAGTATGGAAAAACTACAATAAGTAAAGGTGCACGATTGACGTAATTATATGCAACGGGTCTGGCACATGACAGTTTTGTATATACATGACTATTTGAAATGTTTTATAAATGCATAAATATATTTGTATACACGCTTGTAAATACCAACACATATAGTATTGAATATACATAATATTTATCCCAAACAATCATAGTATTTAGCATTTGTTATACGTTTTGAACAAGAACCTCCATTCTGTAAAACTTATCTAAATTACCATAATACGAATGTTTAGTTTTGTTATCAGAACGTAATAAACTCTATCAAAATTCTTTACTATACTATGCTGTTTAAAAGTCCTCATACTATAAGACATTTGGAAAACTAGCTATATATTTACTTACATTAATTTATTTCAAAATATACAGAAATCGGTAAAATGTGAATAAATTTGATTAGACAAAATGGGCGGTCTATAGTAAGACAAAACCTAAGATTCCAACCGAAAAAATCCAACCCTTTACGCAAATTAATTTATCACTCACGATTGAACTTACGTATAATGTTTTTAGAAAAAAAAAGAAGATTTTAACTATCTCTCTCTCTCTCGTTTGAGCTTCTCTCTCTAAACCCCACTAGGATTATGGGAACTCACGTCCTCGTTTAATGCGATTCATGACTCCACAAAGCCCAGCATTCCCACACTCTGCAACTCACCTCTACGCCTTAATTACCATTTGACCATTCTACGTAAAGTCTCCCATTCCCAATCTACAGCTCTCTACAGCTCTGTCCTTTACTTAACCACGTATACTTGCGTATCGATCCATATATGCATGTTTAAGCATACGCCTACGTACGTATGGATGTCAATATACATGCATACATTTTACAAAATACAGCAAAAATAGAACCTATGTTACTCTAAATTTAGAAGCTATAAATTATTGTAGATCCCTGAATTCTCTCTCTTCTGCATGTGTACGTTCATGCAATATTATAAGAGCCAATTCATTAAATATTAAGATCACATATATGGAAACAGATACCAAAACAAAATTGCTTAAAAGATTAACAAGAGAAAAGTATATTCTTTTACTAATTGTTAGTTTAAAATTTTCTGATGGACAAGAGGAAGAATTAAAAAATGTAAAAAAAAAATCGTAAAATTGGTAGGGGAATTTGTTTTGGTCTCCCAAAGTAAAAATCTGTTGACCGCTTAATCGATCTTCGCACCCGTCAAAAGAAAGAGTTTTTATGAGTTAATTAAATTAAACAGCATGTTTAAGTTTAAAAGTTATTATTGCGTATGTCCTTTGCACACTAGGAGATTGTATTGTGCTAGGAGCCAGCCCTCTTTTTTAATCGCATGCCTTGTGTCATCCATTAACATAATTCATTTTATAATACTTATCAAAATATATGTGTTTTAGATGAATATACTAATAGAAGTACATGTGCACCAAACTTGATTTCACATGTGATTTTTTTAGTATGGCACAAAAAAAAAATTATAGTATTCATTGGTATACTAAACATTATGTTTTAGTTGCCAACCAAAAATAATGTTTCAAAATGGTGATCATAGTATAATCGATTTCGATTATGCATCTGTATTAACATGCATGCTTATATATAGGTGCTTTATGTTGTCGCAATATAACCAAAACTGAACATCGTGATCAACTTCATTGTACTATATGCTGGAGTATTAACCGAAACTAAGTTGATTTTTTAAAAAAAAAGACAAATTAGGAAAGAATTCGATCAAGCGATACTGAAACATCTTTTTAAAGAGATTTTTTTAAATTAAATAGTAAATATATACATGTATAAAAAATATTATGGTTACTTCGTATAAATTAAAAAAAAGCTGACACAAATATATCTTTAGTATTAAGTATTAACACATGTCATACGATATTAAAACAACCAATGAATTTATCAATTCAAATACACATTAATTAAAATAATTAATACTACATATATACTATAATCGAGCAGGTGTAGGTCTGCTTCAAGGAAAGTTCTTATTCCACTTTTTAGATTTTGCTAAATCCTTCTCACTTTTTATCATTTTATTAAAATATGACTAAAAACCTATCTGCAATAATTCTACGAACGAGAAAAAGAAAGAAAAATAGAAAATTCAGAAGAAAGCTTCCTTTTATGGCTTCCTTCCAGACTGAACCACTCAGAGTCTCAGTCTGCTGTACGTAGAATCTAAGCGCAGAAGAATAATCAAATGACATATTCTGAACTAGTTTTCTAAGTAAGAAAGAAATATAAGAAAAATCCAGGAATAATCTGTTACCTTTGATGTGACATTTTCCCACTAAATTATTGGTTACCTTAAGAAAGAAACAAAAAAAAAAAAAAAAAAAAACAACAACAACAAATTGTTAAGTCTGAGTGTCTGACTAAGAAAAAGAAAAGTTTGACTGTACCACAACAATTTTAAGTACACCTAAAAAATATCAACTTCTACAAATGCTAAACCTCACAAATGAGTTGATTAAAAATTTAGATTCTTAATTCCTTAGCCAAATTTTCTACGAAAACCATCACTTTAACATTTTTAATAAATTTACATCTTGTTTGCCTCTAGTGATAGAGGGACTAGGCTTTTCCGAGAAATATCAGGTTATGTTTCCATGGACAAATATTAGTATACAAAACCATCTGAAAATAAATAGTTCTTATTTAAAGTATATTATGAGCAATAAAATATTATTGCTGAAAAGGTCTGGTTTCTTTTTGTTTGCCTTATGTCGGGTTAAAAAATTAGTAATACTACTATTATTTACTCACTTATTCAAATTCAAAAAGATAACGACAAAAATACACATGAGAGACAGATGATGATGAAATTGCCAAAACTAAATTACAAACAAATAAGCAAAACAAAATAAATAAACAAAGAGCTAAATAACGTTAGACTTTCAGTCTTACAAGTGATCAAAGCCTCTATGATGGTCTCGTTTAAAACGAAAATTGAAAATGTTCATTTATTAATTATGAAAATGTTTTTAAAAAGAGAAGAGAAGTTGCAGAAAATCGGAAGAATTGGGGGGGGGGGGGGGGGGGGGGGAAAGAAAAGAATCTATAAGGAGAGACTCTGTGATTGTGCATGAGTCTCTTTGTTGGGAAAGGTGAGGAGAATGTGTAATTTGCAGACTGATAATATAGTCACCGGCTATCCCTCGGTTCATACTCCTCTCTCTCTCTCTCTTTTCTTTTTTTTCCCCCCAAATGATTCAGATTTTTGCTGCCGTCCTCTACTCGTTTTTCACTACCACGTCTCGGTGTTATGTAAATCCCTCCTCCTGGTTACGTATCTCTATTAGTATCGGTGAAAATTAATACATTAATTCTAATTAGAGTGGACACAACTAACAAACATATTTCTTCTAATTATAGATAGAGTTTTTCTAATATAGGTATTTAATTCTGTAAAACCAAAAAAAAAAAAAAAATCTTCTTCCCTTGAGAAAAATGTGAATTTAGATAGGCTTAAAAACAAGAAAAAATTATTTAAAAATTAATTAATACTTTATTTTTGTCGAATATATCCAAATTATTGAATTTTTAAATAAATTCACTTCCGTTATGGTTTGTAGGAGATGGTTTTTTTTTGTTTGAAGTTTCTCAATAAAATAGGGTAATAATTGATTAATAGTCGTATATTAAACCTAGATATTCCACTACTTAGTGTTTCTAAGCATATTAATGGCGATTATACCTTATGTCCTTGCTGAATTTTATGCATGAAATATTGTGCAAAACATTTAGCCACCATTAAGAAGCTTATGCGAAATCCTAAATGCAAATGTTTACGTAATAAATTACAAAACCAATAGTTGATTAAATGGAAAAGAGAGCCGCTCGAAATTCCCCATCTCACATATTTGGTGGTGATGATGTGGTTTTATTTTTTAGTCTACTAACCCACAACAAGCAAAATTGTTCTTTAACTCTTAACTAAACCCTACTTAATCAAACAATACTAGTACTATTATATAACCACATAAGCGTATAAACTTCGTCAAGAACCATTTGAAGCCTGCGATTTATTTAGTTAGAGCGTAGTGAAGAAGGTATGGGGACTGAAACTAAGTTTTACTTAATTAGACATGAAATATAAATTGTGGGTGTAGGGCATAGACGTTAAAAACACGAAAACCAGTGGCAAATTCTTTGAGGTGAAAAAATTAAAGAATGAGAGAGAGAAAGAAGTCACAATCACGGGAATCCAGAGAAAGGCTTTGTAGAGTTTCCATGGTGATATGTGGTGTGGTGTGGTGTGTGGTGGGAGGAATAGCCGGAAAAGTGCTCGTGTCGCCTCGAGATGAGTCTCTTTACCATTTATGTATTCTTTTAATTTGTAATACTATATACTGCGATTAAATTTTATCCTTTTTGGGGATTTGATGTGCTTAGCTTACAATGGATTTGAACTAAGTAGCACGAGATCGAAAGATATAAATATAAAAGCTAGGTTCCAAAAAGAAAAAAACAAAGGCATAGAACTAATTTAGATATATATAGATAGACATAGTATAATCTATCTTTTTCTTTATAAAAGGTAGGGTTCTACATTGGTTGTGTCTTTGTAAAAACACGAGGCCGCATAATATTATCAGGAGAGCTTTAATTAGTTGTCGTAACTCACTGATGTAAACATAAGTGTATAGTAGTATGCTGAATGATCCCAAGAAAGGACCCTATAGGTTTATGACCACGTTCGATGTAGTATGTATATAGAGACGCCGATATGGTTAATGACTACGTTCAGTGTAGTATGTATAAAGAGAGGCATGGGCGCGGCGTTTGTGTTTGTTGTTAAGTGGTTTCAATAGTTAATAAAACGACCATAATATATATAGGTGGTCGTTTTATTAATTAATTGATTGGTCTTGGTTCATTTATGGTTTGATATAAGAAAACTTTCATACAGGGAAACAGATTCATGTAATATTGTAAATTGTAATAGTGTAAACAATATATGTATATATATATATATATATATCCGCGTAGAACTTATTTATTTTTGTGTACATGGTCTTTCGGGAAATGGGATTAACTACCGATATAGTACATGACTACATGTGATAGTTTCACAAAACAAAACTTACTTCGATCCACACTCAGAACTACCAATACCACTAAGGTTTGGTCTTAAAAGAAAAAAAATGGTTAAAGTAACTGCATCAACGTATCATTTGTTAACAACAATTTTATGCATAAGATCGGTGGCAGGGCGATGATATAATAAAAGTGTCATATACACACTGAAGTAATAATACTATTAATTTTTTAAACGGAGCGGTCATCTACATTCGATCTTCGTAGAATTCACATAAATATTACAAAACTTGGATCGGCAAAAATCCTATCTATAGACCCAATGTCCCAATTACTAAAAAAAATATGGACTAGGTGTATTATAATCTTTATTTTGAAGCTTATAGAGTACTTCGTGACTTTGAATAAAACACACAACAATGTTATTTCATTTCTGTAGCCACTAATTAATTACCATAGTTGTATTATTTTATGGAAATCAAGTAAGACAAGGAAGGGTATAGATATCCGTGAATGTAGATAACCAAGGAATCACATGAAAGATATTTCTTTTTTGAGGTAATAAAGAATCACATCTAGTACTATATATAAATTATTAAGATTTTGTTGTCTTAAATAATACGTTATTTTCTATAGCTATAATCGACGTTGAAGCACATCTCTTTGTTTATCAATAGGTACGCAGAGTCTACGCTACCTTCATATACACCAATAGTCCGATAATATAAAATGACGACTTGAAGAATTCATTGTCTAGATTAAGTCCGATAAAACTAGGGATTGCTTACTATTACTATCTCTCTTTATCTTAAGAATTCGTTATTAGAAAAATCAATGAAATACATGGCGTGTATTGATTAATAGAACTGCATTGGTTAAAGAAACTTATTGGAGGGAGAAATAAAATAATTAAACACATGAATTTATAAGAAAATTTGTTAGAAATATCTTTTTTGAGTTATTCCTTTTCAAAAATATATACATTTTTTCTGAACATTCTTATTTTTATCTTCTTTTACATAATTACAATATGTTAAGTTATTTTTTAAAACTTTTTTTTAGGTTTGAATTATCTATTTTACATTTAAGATATGATTTTGATAAAGTAGGATTTAGTATTTGGAGTTTAAGGTTTAGAATTTAGTCATTTTATATATAGAAAATCAAGTATTTTTGAAAATGGATAAGATAAAAGCATATTATTGAAAAGTGACATAGAAAAGATGTAATTTTTAAAACACCCCTTAATAATAATGCTACATCGGAACACAAAAAAAAGTTTAAGTATTTATGGATAAGTTTAACCAGCTTTTCCCCCTATTGTAAAAAATTATTTACTAGTATGATAATATGATTTGAATAAAATAGAGCACATTTACAAGGAGTGTTTTATAATTTACTTTCTAGGAAAAACTAGAATGGGAATATGGGATCAGCCGATCAGGCTACTTCACACGCCATGTTGGGACCGTTGTTCCAAGCGCTAAATCTAACCGGTACGCATGTGACTTAATGAATTGAGCATTCACTTTTGCGTAAACCTTTTCTATTGAGCCCATCTATAACCTCATCCTTTATTTGATTCGGCCCATTGATGATCTCACTCTATGCTAATCTTGTTTAGGCCGAAAAAAAACTGTTTTAAACCCATTAAAACTTCTTAGCACACATTGGAAATAAATAAGTTTTCGTTTGGTATTTTGTCTGTAGTTTGTTTACGTTTGTCTCGTCGCTTTGATACAATTGTTATTTGGTGTTCGACTTTATAAGATCACAACTGTAATCAGATTTTTATAGTAAAAGTTGATAATTCAACCTTCTAAAACATACATTAATGGATTTGAGTTGTTGAGTAAATTTTTTTTTCTAAATTTTTCAGTATGATGTGAGTTAGATTATCTAGTGTAGAGTATATTCAATTAACCACATTTGGTATACAATATGCTCGCAGTACACTTCTTAGAAGATTAAAACGTAAGTTTCGATGCTACTATACAAAAAATTGTTTAAACCCTATTTTCATTACAAACCCGTAAAACAAAGTATTGTCGGTTCAGTGGGCAATATTTTAACTTAAAGTACGACAAAATGGAATTAACCCTTGACTCTAGATTGTCGACACACATTGTCATATTAGTGAAACTCACTAAGTTCCAAGCTTTGATTGGTCTTAAAAAAAGCAAAGATCCCTGGAGAAACAAATAATTTGGTCAAAACACAAGTGTTTTTTTGTTTTAACGAAATCTCAAGTTCAGGTTCATCACCATACATCGCTTTTAGCCTTTTACTATGGCGGATTAAAGCAAAAGCAAAAACTGAGCGTCTTTTTCAACAACAACTAAAATTGAACGTCCTTTCAGTTTGACCTTAATTACTTGAAGTTGAGTGAAACCTATCATATAAGCAAATTTAGGTTTATCGATAATCAACTTAGGATATAATCTATGTTACTATTTATATTATATAAATATAAAATATCGAGTAATTAGAAATACTGAAAACGCATATTTGTGGCTAAACTAATTACGTATATGATCGACTTTGTGTATGTAGAAGCATAAAGTAAATAAGACACAAGCTTTGTTAACGGGGTTCAGATAACCTATATCCCCGGGACATAATCCAGAATTCATTCACTAGAAAATGCTGCAACCTACAATTGCTATATGGCACCCACCACTCTTTCCTAGAATTACAATGAAAGAAGACTACCACTTATTGTCGTTTCCGACTAGTGTAGATCTTCAATAAAACCATCAAAAGATCTCTCTATCTTGTTGATGGGGCGACACCACACATCTTGTGTACATCTCTCGAAACTACCTTGAAGCGCGCAAGTCTTCATGAAACGCCTTCTCGGTATTTATATCAATTGTCCAACCCCTAGGGTTAGCAACTTTCCTATTATACAACAAATAGGAATTGGAAGATTAACAATTGTACAACCCCTAGGATTGACAATTTTTCTATTATACAACAAATAGGAATTTCCTATTATACAACAAATAGGAAAGTTTATCTCCATGATCCCATCTTGAATCTTCCATTCAAGATGTTCATCCAGCTCAACAACCGCCACTTGGCTTGTCCAAGTCGGCCTTAAACTTTTGTACTCAAACTCTTCAATTCAGCTTCTTGTACTACTTCTTGTATTAACGTCGGACTAGTACAAGAACTGCTTCAGACGTTTGATACATCTTTGAATATATCTAACTGCAAGGTTCTTGATTCAACACCTTATCTTTTCTGCTTTGTGTTAATCACTGTGTCAGCACGATCACCAAGTACTACTTAAGTTCTGCTCTACTTAATCATTGTGTCTGCTCTACTTCATCCCCTGTGTTAATTCTGTCAACTCTCTTTTTCTGAACTGTTGCACCACCACTATGACATCTATGATGTATCTCTGTATCCATGTCTCATCCATTATAGCCACTTAGTAGAGATTTCACCACATGTTCTAAACCTTATAAAACTTCATTCAACACAACATCTTCAATCTCTCCCATGGTGATTGAGTTTTATAATCCATGCACCTATTAGAACTAGTCTGCTATGCATCTTCAATCTCTCCTCAATCTCTCCCTAGATGATTGACTTTTCAATTCCATGCATCTTATAAAACTAGTCATCATAATATCTTCAATCTCTCCCTTGATGACTGCATTTTAGAACCCAAGCACACACTCAATGCTTCGTGTTACATCATGTAATAGTCTTGTATGATCAAACATCTTCATTCTCCCCCTTTTAACTTAGTTTGATACTCAAGCACATCCTTTAATCACTAGTAGAACTCCCCCATAATCTTTGCTCTTAGTTCACATCAGACTTTATATTCTCTTCTCCCCCAGCTTGAGTGCAAACTAAGATAAAAACAAACAACATATCATATTCACTCCCATCTGGACTACCTTAGCTCTGCAACTATCCTCTGTTTTAATGATATTTGTGAGCTGATCGTAACATCTCATATCCAAACCAACAACTCTATTTATCTCCCCCTTGCTTGAGTGCATCAATGTGTTCAAAACTCCAAACAAATGATATTTGGTTTTGACATCTTGAGAGTTTCTGAGTTTTAAGCTTGACCTTTGTCGATGAATTCTCAGACTTTAACAACTTCTTGGTGATTTCCACAAGCTTATAATTGTATCTTCCAAATCTTCAATCATTCAATTTAGATAATAACACTATTCCTCACCTCTGACAAGAGCCATCTTTTCTCAAACAAATCATCTTAATAGCAACCACCACAAAATTGTATTGCCTTTGCACTTCAAATTAATCAGCATCTCCCCCAAAACCTGCAGAAAATATGCTTCATGGAATCCTTTTACTTTACCCGAAAAGTGAGTCAGATCCTTTACCAAAAAACACAACTGAAATTTGTGTTTTTCAGAAGCATCATCAGGAATTCATCCACTCTTTGTCTCCAACTGCAGCTTGTGCCAATATTCACACCACCAAATGAAGGCTTCACACATTCTCTGATTTGACACTTAAAAGAAACATAAACTTCTTCTTATCAGTCCATAAGCTTCATTCCACTTGGTATTCATACCCACCTTTTAAAACTAAAAGTCTTAATCTTCAAAGACTGAAGATCCCTGAAACTTCTTTCACATTCACCATACAAAACTTTGCAAAGAAAAACATAATTATAGAAGTCTTCGAATTAACTTCTTTGAACCGCCATTCTTTGACTATGTTTACAAACTCCACATACAATATCAGAAACTAGCTCTACACTTCTAGAATGTCTCTGCAAAATTTTTTTTCATTTTGAGTTCAATTGATCGCTCATTTGATGTCTCCACTGAAACTGGTCAAATCTGAAACTTCTAATAGACTGATTCCGGAACAGACTGAAGATCCTTGAATAAAATGCAATTCAACCATCAAAACTTCAATCCAACCATTGAATCTCAAGTCCGTACTATCACAAAGCTCCTCACAAAATTTCAGCTTGATCAGATTACTAGACATCCATCAAACGTTGCCTTAAAACAGACATCTCGAAACTGTTTTCTTTTTTTTTTTTTTAATCTAGGTTGATGATGCAGTCCATATCTCCTCTTCTCGTTCTTCTCCTCCATGGCTGCAGCTCTCTCTTCCTCACTGATCTCTTTTTATCTCTTCAAACACACAACCTTCCTTATCATCTTTGTTTATCACAAATACATTTTTACATGACCAATCGAGATCATCTCTAAAAATATGATCTGCAGACTAGCCTTCACGAATTTATTTCACACCTTCTTGTCTTGAAACAACTAAAATTCTGCCTGGGAGACAATCTCCAAGAGATCAGTAATCATCATAACCTTAATCTTGTTATTTGCAGACATGAATTCTCTTCTCTTCATGAGACCAAAATAATTCTCTTTACTCTTTCTCTCTTAGATGATTCACGCACCAGAATTGGCTTCCCGATTCTTTAACACCATAACTCCACCTTTGCTCTTCTGTTTATCTTACTTGAAACCTTTTATCAATTAACTTTTGAAAACTGCATATCAATTTTAACCAGGACCATAAACAACATAAATGAGTCCTTCTCACAACCACTTTCTGTCTCAAGATGAGTAACACAAACACATTAGGATCTGTAACCCCATCATCTTTTTTTGTGTGTGTAAAGTTGTTGAATCACTTGCAC
Source organism: Camelina sativa (assembly GCF_030686135.1). Classification (NCBI taxonomy): domain Eukaryota; kingdom Viridiplantae; phylum Streptophyta; class Magnoliopsida; order Brassicales; family Brassicaceae; genus Camelina; species Camelina sativa. Next base: position 10,348,216 of record NC_141898.1, on the reverse strand, counting down.
ATAACTCGAACCAACGATATCCTTAAGAACCATATTCTATAGACTCATCTTTGAGATTCATCTGTCTTTCTCATGGCATGAACCATTGTTAGCTGCATCAAGAACAAAACTCCCTTTACTTTGAACAAGACAAAGAACATGAACAAGCTCTTGATTTCTTTCTTACGAATCTTTTTCTATGATGCTCATGGTTTCAACATTATTAACATCTTTCTCCCCCTTGTGGATTGTATATCAGAAGCTTGAGAAACCAATCTCTAATCTTCATCTTGCTCCGATTGTTTTCAAATTTCGGGCTTGTCAACTTTTCGTTACCATCATTCGTATTGATGTCAGCTTAAATAGAATTCTTCATTGATAATCTCTTCTTTTCAAAGACACGGAAAGCACTTCATCTCTTATTAATCAAAGAGCTCCTTTCTTTTGATCACGTTAAGTATACCTCACAAACAGTCACGACATCAGACAAATTCCAGCTATTAACTTCCATGATGGTGACAAATCTTTTCTCCACATTTCAGAAACTTCATAATAAATCTGAAACCCAGTTCAAGATTTAATTAGCTGTGATCTGTTTCTTTTGCCATCAATGATAATCCTCAGACCTCATGTTGAAACTGTGAATATTAATCTCCGAACTCGTCCAAAATACCACATAGAGTACACAAACCCATCGAACTATGAATCAGATCAAGCACATCTTGTTTTTATGTCTCTGGTGTGCTTCTTTCTTCTTTTGATAGTGTATTCGATTGCAAATCTCAGCTAGACTTTACATATGTTGGTATATTCCTCTGGAGAATCATGTCTGTTTCTGACCAATCTACAAAAATCTCTGGAGAATCAACCATCGACTTTCACTTGTGATCTTGATGACTCGCAAATCCATAGCCTAAACAGCTTCACTTCTTTTATCACTGATGTTGATGATATTGAAGTTTCATCGAACTTCTAAAACAAACCTCCACCAATTCTATCCTCGACAGAAAATTTCTCCAATTGCTCCTTTCTTTACCGGAAGTATATGACTTGAGAGAGCTCTTTAGTTTCACAAAACTGACCTTTTTTATTTTTCCCTTTGTTCAACTCTCTAACTCTCTCTCCCAATCTCGTATTCTTCTTTTTAGTCCATCGAGTGCTTTGGTCTTCAGGTTTAAATCAGAAACAAAACTTCACCTTCTCTGATGAACTAACTTTACTCAAAGTTCCCACAGTCTCGACTGTGATTACTTCTATCCCTAGATTCTCCTTTTGCTTGAGCTTGAGACTTGGAAATTTTATAACTCCGTTCCGACATTCAGATTTGTCTTTACCGGTGAGTTTTTCAACACGAAATTCCTCTATCTTGTTTCTTCAAGACCTCCCACTGATTCTTGTAGAAGATTCAATACACTTCACCAAATTTTCAACCCTGTTTGCAACTCAAAATATGATATCTCCTTCTTTGAGCGTGCTCAACCTGTCACTTTAACAAATTCAGCTAGAGACTTGTGATGCTTCCGTTTATTCTCCCGAATCAGACATTTCTCTTGATTTCATGAACTTCGTAACCCAAATTGAAGCTGAACCTAACAAGAAGATTAAATTTTTCCTTCTTCTCTTCGACTTAAAGTGACGAACATGAGAAGGATGAAGAAGACTCCTCTCTCTCAAACATTCTTCTTTTCAGTGGGCTTTCTCTGGGCCTGATTCGATTATCTAAAAAATTTGGATCAAGAATAACCCAAACCCAACTCTAAAATATTCGTCCTTCATCAATGCTTCCTTGACAGCTGCTTTTCTTGGCAGCAAGACGAACATCACGATTATGAAGTTTCCGATGAATTCAACACTTTTTACGCCTTCGTCCCTCTCACGTGGTAGTAAGATCTTTTAATGGCATAGTTGTTATTTTGTTTTTCCTTTTTTTTCAAATCAACAGACAACCACGACAGAGAACTAGATGCGATGTTTCTCAACAACTCCGTAACTTATGATGATTTCTCTTCACCGCAAATTCTTAATAGATAACTTGATACAAACCCTAATTTGTCTTCACTATGATTTTGAAGTTTCACACAAATCATAACCCTCGATCTCTTTGCTTATATGATCATGAACATTGTTCTTCGCATCCGCTTCAACTTTAGGCCTGCTAGCCACAAATCCAGGATCTCACCCAAAACAAGAACGAATCTCTATCGAGCACCCGCTCTGATACCAATTGAAAACGCATATTTGTGGTTAAACTAATTACATATATGATCGACTTTGAGTATATAGAAGCATAAAGTAAATAAGACACAAGCTTTGTTAATGGGGTTCAGATAACCTACATCTCCGGACCTAGTCTAGAATTCATTCACTAGAAAAGGCTGCAACCTACAATTGCTATATGGCACCCAACACTCTTTCCTAGAATTACAATGAAAGAAGACTACCACTAATTGTCTTTTCCGACTAGTGTAGATCTTCAACAAAACCATCAAAAGATCTCTCTATCTTGTTGATGGGGCGACACCACACATCTTGTGTGCATCTCTCGAAAATACCTTGAAGCGCGCAAGTCTTCATGAAGCGCCTTCTCGGTATTTATATCAATTGTCCAATCCCTAGGGTTAGCAACTTTCTTATTATACAACAAATAAGAATTGGAAGATTAACAATTGTACAACCCCTAAGATTGACAATTTTCCTATTATACAACAAATAGGAATTTCCTAGTATACAACAAATAGGAAAGTTTATCTCCATGATCCCATCTTGAATCTTCCATTGAAGATGTTCATCCAGCTCAACAACCGCCACTTGGCTTGTCCAAGTCGGCCTTAAGCTTTTGTACTCAAACTCTTCAATTCAGCTTCTTGTACTACTTCTTGTATTAACGTCGGACTAGTACAAGAACTGCTTCAAACGTTTGATACATCCTCGGATATATCTAACTGCAAGGTTCTTGATTCAACACCTTATCTTTTCTGCTTTGTGTTAATCACTGTGTCAGCACGATCACCAAGTACTACTTAAGCTCTGCTCTACTTAATCATTGTGTCTGCTCTACTTCATCCTCTGTGTTAGTTCTGTCAACTCTTTTTTCTGAACTATTGCACCACCACTATGACATCTATGATGTATCTCTGTATCCATGTCTCATCCATTATAGTCATTTAGTAGAAATTTCACCACATGTTCTAAACCTTATAAAACTTCATTCAACACAACATCTTCAAATACATATCATGTCCCAATAATCAATCTCACAACCATAAGAAATTCTTTAGGCACGGCACGGAAGGTAGCATAAGTCATGGGCGTATATATAAATATGTCTTTTGTGAATTTTTTTTAATAATATTTATGATTCCTACACAAACATAAAAGACATCATTAGAGCTAAATAGTTAGGATAATTAATATACATTAAAGAAAAACAAAATCAAAGATTTCTCAATTTTATTTATTTGTACGTGTACATATCTACGAAGAGGCGACCGTGGGAGAAAGTGGCCTATACAAGTAGTGGAGGGGTTAAAAGTTAAAACCCTTTCAGCCCCAAAACTACAGAGTCACGCATTTAGTGATGGAAGAATATATCGCACATCATTTTCCTATTAAATAGTTCATATATTAGTAGTGGAAGACCTACGAAATTGATTAAATCAAAATAAATATTAGAAAGTGATTACATGAATAATAAAAAGAATTATAGAGCTACGCATTCAGTGATTAAATCGTATATTATTTTCATATAGTACTAGTGGAAAAACTTAGAAGTTTGACAACTGAAATGAAAAGCAAATATACGAATAATAAAATTTTAAGCGTAAACATAGGTGGGAGGTGGATCATACATATATATAGCCTTTACTTTTCAATTGCAACCTAAATGGTTTACTCGATTTTGTGTCTCCCTTTAATCGTGCCAAGAAAAATATAATATATTCGTTTGCGCAATACACTTTTGATTCAAGTTATCTTCTGAAAAAATCGTTGGCCAAGAAATAATGGCCGACAAGAGTCATCATAAGTCTAATATGTCTTTCTATTCCATTCAAACATAATATAATAAAAGAGAAATATGATTCTTTTCTAGCTTTGACAACATGGATTGAAGAAGAAGAATGTGATTCATGTAGTGCTTTTTGTTACTACCATTTTTATTTTTCTGTTTTTTTCGTTTTCCTTTTATTACTTAACTAGGTTTTAACCACTATATTTTTTAAAAGTAAAATAAAAATGTAATTTTTAGTAGATTAACTATATATATAACTAATGTTTTGTAAATTTTAAATATATATCCCTTATATCTATATATTATTTAAGTTTACCGGTTTAAAAATTTAGGTTTACCGGTTTAAATTGTTAAATTCAGAATATAACATGTGGTATACCGTAGTATTGTTTGTTTATTTTACATAATCGTAATTTAATAAACTTAATTAGATATGCTTAATATTCAAATGTGGATGGTATTAACAAAATAATAAACTGATGATTTACTAACAGTCAATGAAATAATTTTCAATTTATATTAATACCCAAACTCATTCCGCTAGATATCCAAACACAATTTTTCTTCTTTGCTTAAGTACAAAATGCACGTTTTTCAAAATCCAAATAATGAAAAATGCAAAAAAATATAGTACCAAAAATATTGCTAATCAAATATACATTATCTTCAAAATATCTTAATTTTAGAATTGTTTATATATGATTCAGAAATAAGTTATAAAATATGATAATTCTTTTTATTTTTCTTTTTTTTTTGCAGATAAAATGAACAAACACATATTGACGTAAATATTAATTTGGTATTTGCATATACATTTTTATTGTTAGCATTAAATATTGTAATGAAGTAATTAGGAGATATTTTAGGAAATATTTAGGAATTTTACAAAACAAATATTTAATGAGATATTATAATTAGTTGTTGATTGATTAAGGAGATATTTTAGGAATTTTTGTTCTGCACAAAATCTTGGTTTTGAATTTTATTTTATAAATTAAAATTAAAAATATTTAATATCAATGGTATGCTTGTAAATAAATGTTAATTTTAGAATTTATTTCATGAATGTCTTTAAAAATGTATATATAAATTCGTAGAAATACGAAAAAGATAGGAGGACTAATAAGCGTCATATTTTTTTATCAATGGTTATGAAAGTTTCGGTTTCAAATTGTAAACAAAGTTGTTCGAGTGTTTAAATCGCCGTGACTGGAATATCTGGTATCTGATAGGGTACATCCACAGACAATAAGTAGGAAAAAAAAAACATTACACGTAATTTTTTTGTAGGAAATATTCACCAATTGGATATAGAAATAAATAAGTTGTATTCATGACATCACAATATCCCGTATTTTATGACTTTATTTACAATGAAGGTTTATACATAGTTTACGTTATAGATTAATATATTTAATGTTATTACATAGCAAAGCAATGGAAAACAATATGGAGTGGGGGTACAGTGTGAAAGATACACACTGTGCCCTAAAGTTGTAACTCTTTCTCTTTAAAAATTCCATTTCTGAAATTTCTCTCTCGCTCGTTTCTAAACCATTACAAAAGTACGCTGTTGTAAAAAAAAAAATCGATTGTGCATATGCCACGTGACTTACCCCACTTCATTCTGAAATGTCTCTAATTTCTTAGTCAGAACATTTCATGAATAATTTCAACAGTGAGTAAACATTACAATGGGGGAATTTAAGTTTCACAGATTTACGTTTACTTTTTTTTTCAACTGATTTTAGATTTTAGTAGATGTCACAGATTTACATTTACATATCATGTCAATTAATAATGTAAAGTGATATACATCTCATCTACTCTAAACTCCAATTGTTATATTTTTACATCTCATTTACTCTTTCTTTTTTTTTTTGTTCAAAAACATCTCATTTACTCTAGACTCCAGTTGTCAATTTTTACAGTAAAACAATGTGTTTCGACCAAAATGTGGAATTCTTGGCGTAGATTCGTGTATTTTTCTTAGTTGTGAACATGTATATTTCTCTCAAAGGCCTTGTGAGTTAGAACAATACCACCAAAAAGAAAGAAATTAAAGAAAAGAACGCATAAACTTATGAGAACAAAATCTCGGCATTGCTATTGCATCACCTTTTAGATCTTTACTGTTCGATAAATAAATCGGAAGTAGTAGGACCATATATATCAGTTCTGTCAAGTTCTTCTTGAGTTGTTACAATCAACCACTACATGTAATTGTCATCAACTCATCATGTTATGTGAGATCCTTGTTATTACAAGTAATTTTTCAGGATTTTTTTTTTTGGTGATTAACTGTATCTCTCTTGGATATCTTGTATCATAATAGGGTATAATTATATCAATGAAAATTGAAAATAGACAAAATTGAGATAATTCAAGTTTAAAATTAATAGAGAAAGTTATAATATGTTCTTGTACGTCAAAGTCAAAAGCGTCACATAAAATATATTATTTGTGTTAATTTTACATGCATGCAAACTAAGTTTGAATAATTAAAAAAGCAAGAACACAATTATTCCAACATATATGTGTATATAACTATATATATATATATAGAGTACATGTACAGGTCAATGTTATCTCCACCATGTAATTGTATATACCCCAATAATGTATCATAAAAAGAACTATCACTAAAAGATTGGGATGATATAGCTTCGAAATTTGTTACACAAGTAATCTGTAACAAATATCTGTGACGGTTACTTACTAATTAGTGACAAAAATAAAAATAAACTATTTTGTAGTAAATTTGTAGAATTTTGTAGGATTATAGTGACAATTTAGTTACAAATATATTTTGTGGTAAATTGTTACTAAAATTTATCCTCTATTTCGACCCAGGTTTTATTCAACATCTTCCTTTTAAGTCTTAATACTTTCGTTTATTGGTTTGAAGGTGTAACTCATCTTCATCCCTTCGCTGGTGATGAGCCAAGCGCCGTCGTCTACGGCGGAATCGAACGGACAAGAGATTGATTTAGAGGTTATGGTCTCCGGTGATTGGCGATGGTGGCTGGGTCGCTTGATTTATGGCTCTTCTATCTCCAGTTAGGGTTTGCGACAGTAATAGGTTATCAATTTCGATTGATGTTTTTTTTTTTGCTGCTTCACATAGAGCAGGTTGTTTTCTTCACACTCTTCTATATATGTTACACAATTGTTTCTGCTTCACATAGATCTCATCTTGAGTTTCCTCTGCGTTTGTAGTTTTTAAACGATGGATAGTAATTCGTTGATATTTCGGTTTCTCTAATCTTTCCCCATTTTAAGTATTGGCTAATTTTGATTTGAGAGACTGAAACTTTGTTTTAATGCAGCCATTTTGTATTTCAAGGAGGGAAATTATAGTTGCGCAGAGATGTATACTCAACCATTGTTGATTTACAGAGGATGAAGAAGTAAAGAGGCAGATGCGGAGGTTTGTCTCTCTGGTTAATCACTCACTTTTGTTTTTCCTTCTTTGATTTTTTTTTGTATCCTCACTAAGTCAATTCTCTTACTTTGGTATTGTTCGTTTGCTTGAACATAGTTTGTCACTTCGAGGAGGAGAAGAAGAACAAAGCGACGAGGAGCAGATCCCGGCTCGGTTCTCTTTGTCTTCTCCCTACTCTAATCTTCGTAAGCTCCTCTGCTTCTGCTTCTTTTATATAACTCTCTCTCGATCTCTGTTTTAACACGGATTGAGATCAATTGATTGTATTGTTTTGATGCATATGTCTATTTGATAGTTTTCAACCCGAAAGTTCACCTCTTTCTCTTGTTTCTACAGTTTTAGTGTTGTGTTGTGTTGTGGTGTGGTGTGGTGAACGAGTATTAACTTAAGTCCCTTGTTAATGTTAGTGCCATAGTGGTTGTGTGTTGTGGTGTGTGTTGTGTGTTGTGTTGTGTTCTGTTGTGTGTTGTTGTGTTGTGTTATATTGTGTTGAACGAGTCTTGTGTTGTGGTGTGGTGTGGTGAACGAGTATTAACTTTAAGTCCCTTGTTAATGTTAGTGCCTTAGTGGTTGTGTGTTGTGGTGTGTTGTGTGTTGTGTTGTGTTGTGCTGTGTTCTGTTGTGTGTTGTTTTGTTGTGCTGTGTTGAACGAGTCTTGTGTTGTGGTGTGGTGTGGTGTGGTGAACGAGTCTTGTGTTGTGTGTCCCGGATCTCTTCTTCAACTTGGTTCCCTTTTGGTATTTTCTGGTTATTTTGGGCTACTCTAAACATTTACATGGTAGCAAAGATATCATACAAAGGCCACTTGCCATCATATATAGCTTATGGTTACGTAAGTTGGAAATGCTCATATGAATTGAATTTGAAGGTCTTCATTTAGATTGGCTTTTCAGTTTCTGTCCAAACAAGTAAATCCTACGTCTCATGTTCTCTGTTTTGCCATTGTTTCCTTGTAAGTATCTTGTAGAACTTAACTATTTTGTCAAAATAGTACTCAGGGGCTGTACAGAGGTATCATATATGATTGAAGATTGATGATGATGACTCCATTTTTCTTTTTAGCCTGCTTCTTTTTTTCCAACATGTATCATATCTTTGTAAATTGTGCTTTTAGAGTAGAAAAATGAAATGTTGAGTACGGAACAGCTGCTGCCCAATTGAACAAGTTTCAACTTCCATTAACGATGTTTTGTGTTTACTATGTTTCATATAGGCGCAACTAAAACCACCCAAGGCCATCAGGGGAGGTTTACCTGTCTGCTTTCCACAGCTATGTTTTAAAAGCAAGATTCAAGACTCCTTCCAAGGATAGTGTGTTCGTCTACTTTTTTTATATTATGTTTTTAGGAGTATCACTACAGTTTTTAGAAGTATTCTTATTTTTAATTATGTTTTTAATTTTATTTGTAATACAGTTTTTTTAAAATGATGGTTTCATAATAATAAATATAATATTTTTATTTTAATATCATTTCATTCCAAAAGTAAAACATTATTCATAATTTATAAATAATTAATAAAAATATAAATATTTATATAAATACAATTCAACAATAGTCACAAATTTGTTAGAGAGAACTAGTAGCATGTTGTATCTATTTGTTATATCTTTGTTCGTTATTTTTTGTAGCTAATTGTTACAAATTTTTCCAATTCAATGTGTGGCAAATTGCGATAAATTTTTGTCACAACCAGTCGTTATTTGCTACTAATTATCTTGTATCAAATTAGTAGCAAATTACCACAATTAGTAACGGATGAAAAATTTACTACGACCAAATAATTATTAAATTATTTTGTGGTAAATTAGTAACAAATATTTTTTTGCTACCAAACATAAGTTATACCTACAAATAAAATCGTAACTATACACAACTATTCTTCTATACGTCGCTACTTCGAAGGTGAGATTTTAGTTAGGCATTCCTTAGTATACGACGACGGTATAGCTAGATAGAAATAATTAATTTTGATTAATGAAAAGTAGGTTTAATAATTGTACGGGCGTGCCAAAGATTAGCACTAAACAAAGATTTTAGCTTTAGATTTAAATGTGGTGGTTGCGAAGCTCCAGTTTGGCCTGTCGACACATTGGCTAGCTCTACTGCATTATGTTACCGCACGTGTTCCATTATTTCTACTCCCTTCATTATTTTCCTTCAAATTTATAAGTCTTTTTCTTTGTCGTGAAGGAGGAAAAAATAAAAAGAAAAGCAAAAGGAGATGTATATTATCATTATACAAATAAGTATATTATAAACTAACATATAGCTTTTTTTTTTTTTTGGTCTTATTTTCGACAACCTGGACATGCATTAATAGAAATTTTTATAAAAATATTATACACATGACACGAGCTGTATCTAGAAGAGAAATATCCAGCATTCTTTGCTCGCATTATAGAATGATGGTAGTTCAAACGAATAACTAAAAATTTGTTCCGCAGTTCTGAATAACTTTGTGCTAAAAATCAATAAATATTTTCATTTGTCCTTCTTCTGTCATGGTATATAGTCATTCGACTACATAATCACCTTGAATGAGCTCTATCGTATGGTCCATTTAACAGTGATCACACATTCCTTAACAACCATATGTACCTCTTTCAAGAACTAGCATCATATATATGGTCTTTTGTGTTTGAAGAAGAATTCGACCAGTCCATCGTCACTATTCATGAACACGTCCTTGAACATATATTTTAAGATCTCGATTCTCGAACTAAGAGAATATTTTAGCTTACAATCTTGGACGGTTCTTTTTCGAGTCTCCGAATAAATTTGATTCTAAACGGCATTTTAAATAGTTCATATCAAACTTTCACTATTTTATATTAAAAATCAATAATATCGTAAACAAAAGTAGATCATCTTATAATAGTAGGTACGTTTATATGCCATTTAGTCATGGTGTCATTATCCTATTAAAGAAAATAAAATGATAGATTATATTACGTGTGCATATATCTTCCGCAACCTTTTTCTATTAGACATACATTTTGATGGCCATAATAAGGGGATAATAATTAGCTATTTTAAACAATTTTTCTGCATAAGGAAGAAAAGAAAAAAAAAAAAAAAAAAAAAAAAAAAAACGAGAGCACAATAATATAAATAGACGCAAGAGGAGACACAATGCAAAATTCAGACCCACTTGTCTCTCATCACTCACACTCAATGGAAACATCACCATCGTCCCCACCATCATCACCGCCGGAGATTCTCCACATTGACTCAATCAAAGCTCTCAAAATCCTTGGTAAAGGTGCAACAGGAACCGTCTTCCTCGCACACGACGACGTCGTTTCAACCTCTTCTTCTTCTTCTTCTCCTCCCTTTGCCGTCAAGCTCGTACACAAATCCTCTGCTTCCTCTATCCGCCGTGCACGGTGGGAAATCGAGGTTCTCCGTCGTCTCTCCGTTGATTCTAATCAAAACCCTTTCCTCCCTCGTCTCTTAGCTTCTTTTGAGTCACCGGAATACTTCGCTTGGGCCGTACCTTATTGCTCCGGCGGCGATCTTAATGTACTCCTTCGCCGTCAAAACGACGGCGTTTTCAGCTCCTCTGTTATTAGATTCTACGTGGCTGAGATCGTCTGTGCGCTTGAGCATCTTCATACCATGGGGATCGCTTACAGAGACTTGAAACCTGAGAACATACTCATTCAGCAGTCCGGTCACGTTACCTTAACCGATTTCGACCTTTCCCGGAGCCTCAAAAAGCCCACCCGGCCCCAATTCTATCAACCCGACCCGGAATTAAGCATCGATCGTAAAAAAAGTCTGAGCTTTTCTCGGTTGATCTCACCGGCGGCGACAGAGAGCAAAAACAAAACACGGTTGTTGAAGAAAACGAGATCCGCTCGGGTTAACCCGATCAATCGCCGAAAAACGAGTTTCTCCTCCGGCGAACGTTCTAATTCCTTTGTCGGAACCGACGAGTACGTCTCGCCGGAGGTAATCCGCGGCGACGGTCACGACTTCTCCGTCGACTGGTGGGCTCTCGGAGTTTTAACATACGAGATGATGTACGGAGAGACGCCGTTCAAAGGGAAGAGCAAGAAGGAGACTTTTCGTAACGTGTTGATGAAGGAACCCGAATTGGCGGGAAAACCCAACGACCTCACTGATCTGATACGGCGGTTGCTAGTTAAGGATCCGGATAGGCGGTTAGGTAGCCACCGTGGCGCGGCGGAGGTAAAGGAGCATGCTTTTTTCGCGGGTGTGAGGTGGGATTTGTTAACGGAGGTGTCACGACCTCCGTTTATCCCGTTAAGAGATGACGGAGAATTAACGGTAGGTGGGTTTGATATAAGGGAACATTTTGAGAAGCTGAGGACGACGCCATCATCAGCTCCTCCGTCACCGTTACGGTCTCCGCCGCACGTGTGTCGTAGAAACGATCCGTTTATTGATTTCTAATCCACGTGTGGGGGTGGGGGGGGGGGATCTATACAAACTACAAAGTTGTATATAAATTTTTGTTATTTTTGGGTATTTTCAGTTTCTTCTTTTTTCTTTTCTGATTGTCATATTATTTGTATGCAAATCATTGTTAGACCAAGAAACTGGATAAGGAAATGTATTTCTCCTGATGTGAGAATTTTTAAAAAGTATAATAATTTGGTATTAGAAGATTTCGATTGCACAATACTAAATGTTTTTATTTTTAAATAACATAAATTAGACAAAAACAGGGTTTGTTTTTAAAAAGGATAATGATAAGAAATCATTAGTTTATTTCGAAGGTCAAGGAAGAAAGATGGAGTTAGTGGGTATATTGGGTCTCAGTGGTAACGTATCCAAAGCTGTACAAAAAAGTTGTAAGCTGGAGCTATAACCTTTTACGAAATAGTGCAAAGCTGTAAGAAATAGTTGTACATGAAAGCGGTACAAAAATGCTGAGAGTAAACTTCTTAATAAAGTGTTTAGTAAAGTTTTTGTGATTGGTAAAAAATTAAAGCTGTACATTTGTACCGCTTTGTTTTCGGTTACCAATCACACCCATTGGATTGGACACGAAAAATTTGACCAGAGGTTGTGTTGAAAATTTGGTAGAAACAAAAGAAAATTAAAATAAGTAAAGAATAAGAGATGGGAATGTATATAATCATAATTACACGGTCTAAATCCTTCCATAAAACACGTTACCTCATAATTACACTTGAGAACCCACATTTGTGTATATCTTTTCTTTCGTTCACATATACATACGTTGATAGCACTCAAAAGCGACTACATATTCTTCAAGCTTTCATTAGTTAATCTTGGATCATCAAAGTTCTAGTGGTTCGGTAAATGGTTTTTTACCGATTAGATAAAAGATGTTGAACTAAGACGGCAAAGTGAATCCCAACTACACTTAAGACATGTTTATGAAAGTGTTTGGGCACCTTGATGCCACATCTTCCATTACTTTATTATTGATTAGTAATGTAATTCTGTTGACAAAGATCTAGTCGTCCGAGCAAAATATCATCATGTCAAGATGCTCCAACGCTCTTACGAACATGATTACAACATATCCATGGAGAATCTTTTATTCGAACATTCTGTGTTATTTTTGAAGTATTGCAAGAAATTGCTAAGCCGGAAACTAAATTTATAATACAATATTTACTGGTATTATTATACTAACAATCCTTTGTCAAAAATGTATCCGTAATACTCAAACGTTGATTCTAAATATATTATGTATAGGACAGATATATATTTTCTAACAAGTTATAATTAATCTGTCTCGTCTTCTTTAGAAATCAAAGTTATTATCGTTCCTTATAGTGTCACATAAAATTATCAAAGAGAAAGAATTGATATGTGAATGAGTGGTTCAAGATCCTCTCTATACAATGGATATAAGACTCAGCTTAATTAATTAGAAATCCGTGATGTTTTTGTTTGTTTTGATGATATGGTTGTTATGTTTTGGTGTTAAAAAATTACTTATGATTCGAAGAACACAGCTAGCTAATGAATCAATTTGACTGTCTATTTTCCTATACAATGAATCAATTTCTTTAATAAGTATCTAATTCTCAAAACTAAAAATTTCAAATTGTCTTCCGCATTCGACTCAGATTACTATTATTCCCTCATAAAAAGAAAGAGAAAATTAGTTTTATCTAATCAAATATCAATTTTATATAATCATTTAAATTAATAACCACCAAATAAAATTTGATAAAATCAAATCCAATATTATATAATTGAAAGTATTAAAAAGCATAATAATAAATCTATAAAATAACTTAAATTAAATAATATATATTAATAAAAAAACTGGGAATATTTTTTGTTTTAAAGAAAAAATGGAAATAAAAAATGTTTTTTCCTAAATTATTGCCAATTATTATTTCCATAGTTTTTATAAAATCCTCAAAAGAAGGTAAATATATGGTCTACTAAGTGCGTAATTACCATCTCACAAATAGACAAAATTTCTATTAGTTCTCTAATTTAATCTTTATTTTTTTATGTATTTATGAGCATTAATCACCTAAATTTAATTCATTCAAACATAAATTTTTTTGGGAAAATTAGAAATAAAGGAGGTTTTTCCAAACCTTTGTCCATATACACTTTTTTTTAAGATTGTCAATTGTGACGAAAATACCCCTACTAATAGATATAGTGAAGTTTTTAAGAGTTTAAACCAAAAAACAAACAGAAACTCTTGTTAGTATACAATTGTGTAAAAAAAATTTGAAAAAAAAATGTTATGAGTGTCAAAAATCAGTTTGTAAATTGATGATTTCTTGTCTAAATTGTTCAGAAAAGACTTTCTGCGATTTTTTCAAGTTCTGAAACATTTAGATTATTCATTCTACAGTTTGTACATGTTCTATGAAGTTTAGACGGAAAATTTGTTCTAAAAACTTCAGAACCTAAATTTTGTATATTCTACAAAATTAAGAATATGTATTCTACATTTTTCTTCATTCTACATCAATTCAGAATATATTTTCCATGTTTACTTTTTTTTTTGTCAACCTTGTTTACCATGTATACTAAAATAATTAGAAGATATATCATAGATATTTTTGAATTTTTAATCTGTAAAACTTAGAATACCATAGAAATAGAAAGAAAATAAATTAAATAAGGAAAGTGAATATTTTTTGAATAATCTTCATTTATGGTTACGATTCTGTATTTATTGTTTAGATATGTTCTAATATATTTTAGAATGTGTATTCTAAAATATTTAGAAGAAAGACAAATACAGAAAAATCGATTTGCTCATAACTTAACCTAACGTGATTGATTTTTTTCCTTCTAAATCCCCTTTATAATAAAACGGAAGTACTCAACATTGATTTGTAGACTATATAATTTTAATAAGTTGGTTACAAATACACCACCATCGAGACTGGAAACATCTGGTTTTCTTTGAACCGGATCAAACCGGTTATCACCACCATCGAGTCTGTTGATGTCGTGTTAAGTAATTCCGATGAGCTTTTTAACGACCGGCTAGAGAACCAAATTGAATGTTTGCTTTAAATTTACATGAATTTTAGATTATAACTTCTTCACCCGATAACAACTTCTTCAAATTTACATACATTTAAAATTCAGAGTTTGATTTTGTAGAGAATTTGAAAACCTAAATCAAACTGAAAATTTGAGCTGACAAACCTCTGCTTCAATTGAAAATTAGACGAGGATATACCGGGAGTAGACAAATCTATAGTTTGGGTTTATTTCTATAGTGGCGTTATGTGGTTACGGGAGGAACAAAACAATTTTAATTTCAGAAAAAGTTTATTAAATTTATAGAAGATCCGTTATTGAATAAAGCTTGGATCCAACTGGGTGAATAATCCATCAAGTTTGTATTTGTATTTTATTTCTACCCTTTCGTTGGTGTTGCTTTTGAGAAGCTAAATTCAAAAAAAAAAAAAAAAACAGAGAGAAACAGATGAGTCGTGGAGATAGAAGCCAACGAGGAGCAGAACCATGGCCACATGTTCCCAGTCCACCATCGCACCATCTTTTCAACCATGGCCTCCCCAACGGTCAATCACATGAATTCTTTTTTTTTTTCATATGTTTATGATCCGGTAAAATCTTTTAAGCCCACTAAATTTTCACCTAATATCTCAATTAATTTGGTATTTTTCTAATTTTATCTAATAAAAATCTACACATTTAATCTAAATATATAGTTAATATACAAATTTAATCTGAATTGTTTTTTAGGGTATAATTGACTTTTATTTACACCCTAAAACCTATTTTACCAAACTTTTAAAAGAAAAGTGTAGATGGACAAAGATTTAAAAAAACTTCTTTTATTTCTAATTTTCCCAATTTTTTTTTAGCAGTAATTTATCTATTGAGTTGTTAAGTGATTTTATCTCTTACACACAAGTTTGTTCAAAAGTCGTCTATCGGTCTTTGTACAATGACTCATTTGTGATGTAAAGATACGGAAATTCACAGTTAACTCTTCTCCGTTATATAATTGAGATAGTCTTTAATTTTTACAATGAGTCGATGACTTATTCGATGGCTTTGCTTTCTTGTTTGGTATTATGTATTTAGGTTCTTTGTGATGTTTTCAATTATAGGAGAGATATCCTATTCCATTTTAAAAAAACAATTTTCTGCTAAGTTGTTTTTACAGTGAACAAAGTATATATTTTGAGTGGCACTGATCAAAAAGACAAATACAAAAAAGAGGAATAAAGGATGAAAAAACGAAAGGGGACAAAGCCTATAATTATAGGTTGGCATTTCTGAAAACTGACAATCTGAATTTTATATGCTAAAACCCATCAAAATAATTAATATTGGAACAAACTAATCAAGTAAAAAAGACAAAAGAAGGTTTAGACATTACGAAGGGTGATCACGTGTTGTGTTCGGCCAACCTCATTCCATAAGCAACCAAAGGCAGGGAGAGAGTTAAAGAACTTGTACCACTTTCTTCTTTTCATAGTCTTGTCAACAGTTAAATTTTATGCGTTGGTTTTAAATTTCTTGTATTAGCAAATACATAAGATACATCATATACAAATGGTTTTGTTTGAACATCATCTAATAACCTCAACTTTAGCATACCAGAAAGTGTGAAAACAAGATTTGTGTTTGACACTTACTAAGCCATAAAAAAATCACAATCAAATAGGGGACCAACATAGGCCCAATTATTTTTGGACTCTAGAGCTTAATGAGCCCATCAAATTCTAGAATTTTCTATATAAGTAAGTAATAATAATAATAATATGAATGAAACATAAAAAGATCTTTAAGACAAAAGCAATGAATGTAGTGACTTAAAAGAGTAGACCCATGTAGTGAAGGCAGCGACAGGTCCTGAGGTTGACACTCACCGCAATATGCTTACAGAGAGTCTCACATGCACTGCCTCTGCCCCATTTAATTACCACTTTTTTTTTAATTATGCTTTAATTATCCCCACAACGCCTTCTTTTAATGTTTTCATTCAATTCTTTCGTTGTTCTTCTTCATGTGATTTGAATTTTTCCACATTAAAATTTTCACCAATCTATATGTATTTACTTTTAGGCGCTAGAATAAATGTTCTAAAAAAACAACCCAACTAAATGCATTCCTAGTCTATTGTTTTATTCAAATACTATGCACTTGTAGTATAAAATATGTAAGAAAGAAAAAAAAAAAAAAAAAAAAAAACTTACTCGAGGCTACAATAAATACGAACGTATCCGTAGCGTATGGTATTCATATGTATATCCATATTCTGATATTCCCAATATATAGTCGTAAACCTAATTGACTAATTTACTTTTTAATAGTCGTGGAAATTGTATTTTATCAATGGTTTTACGTTTTCAAATTGAATGCCAGTTTAATTCTAAAACTAGATTAAGAATTCATTTTATTTATATTATAATTTTTTTATAAAATATAATATGTGTAATTGTTTTTAAAAGTTTTTTTGGATAAAATATTATACAATAAAATCAAATGCTAAATATTATGACTTGAAAAAGACACTTATTTTGTAAGTTTTATATTGTTAATGATTCTAGATAAGTATCCGTACTATAACACTGGTTAAATTTTATTTTATACAAAATTCGTATATTTTCTATTTAATATGTTGTATTAATTTATGTAATGTGAAATTATTTCAACAATGTATATTCTACCTCATGACTTGAATGTCATTATAAAACATAATTTTGTGAATTTGATTTTTAAAAAGCGAGTTTTTATATTACGAATAATTTAATATATTGTTATAGTTTTTGTTTTTATATACTTAGTTTTTTGAAATTCTTTCGTATTATAGTGACATATTATTGACATTGCTATAACAAACCAATTTAGGGTGATTATAGTTTTTAACTTTAATATCAAGTTTCAACATTTTAGAAATATTTCAAAATAAATTATTTAATTTTATTATATTATATAAAATTATAAAATTTAACAAAATATGAAATTAAATTTAAATATTCAAATTTTGACCCATTACTTAGTAAAATTTTTAATTCAATAAATATTATTTTTAAAGAATAATATTAATAAAACTTGAATATTTAATATATTGAATCATTTATATATTGAATCATTTATATATTGAATCATTTATATTTGTTTTTAAAAATTCAACTTATGGTATATCCGGAAATAAAATAATTTTTTAATTATAATAAATGATATGATAATTTATTTGTTTCACAAAATTAGACTCATATATAAAAATGAGAGGTGAAGTATACCGATAATTAACAAATTAATATGTTAAGTTAGATATCAAAGAATTTTATTTGTTGAATAATTTAATAAAAGAAATTAATACGGTAAATTAGATGATATCAAATGATTCTTTAGAATATTCTCTTTAAAATTTTTGGAAACAATAAATTCAGACTATACAAATAATATAAAACTTAATTTATAATCTATTTGTAACCAATTTATTAAAATTATATAGTTTACAAAACAATGTTTAGTTATCATGGTAATGCTACTAGAAAAGTTTATGATCATTGTATATGTGACATTATGGTTAGATTTGATAACAATAAGCCAAAAAAAAGAAATTGCATTTAAAAATGATATGAACCGTGTGATTAATGAAAATGGAGTTTATATATAATGTTGGTCATCCCACAATTCAACTAAAATGTAGCACACATTTATAATCTTACTTGTTTTCAAATGCATAACCCATAAATATAATAATAATGTCTCTAATTAATATTAAAAAAAAACTCAAATTACATATATAAAAATCATGTTTTCAAACAAGCTCTCAAGGGTTTACCACAAAGACAGTCGTTAAACATAAACGACGCCGCTTCAAGATGATCGAACGGCGAACCCATCGGAATCCTCCCACAGAGATGGTTATGGCTAAGATCCAAATGACCAACGAACGACGCACCAGAGATAGATCTCGGTATCGGTCCTTTGAGATTGTTATACGACAAATCAAGAACTGTGAAGTAAGACCTTGGCCCAAACCCTTCAGGTATCTTCCCTTGTAGCAAGTTCCGGCTCAAGTTCAGGTTCATCACCGACGACGTCATCAGTGTCTGAGGTATCTCCCCGGAGATTTTGTTTCCGTCGAGGTTGAGCGTTGCTAGAACCGACATGCGTCCTAGAGACGGTGGGATTGTACCGTAAAGCTGGTTACCGGAGAGATCCACGTCAGCTAACCGGTATATATTGGTTAACGATTCCGGTATCCGACCGGTTATTCGGTTACCGGATAACAACGCACGGCTGAGCATTTTCATTCTTCCGATGTCCGACGGGATCACGCCGGAGATCAAGTTGTTACGGAGATCTAAATGCATTAAGCTGGCGAGATTGGTTAACGATTTCGGAATCGGACCGGTGATTCGGTTATCGGCTACGTTTAAAACAGCTAACCGGTTTAATCTCCCGATGTCGTACGGTAACCCGCCGGAGATTTGGTTTCCGATTAAGTCGAGCGTACGGAGAAAAGGGAGACGAGTGATGCATTTTGGGATTTCGCCGGAGATACCTTTCCAGTCGGCGATTGTGATGGCGGAGAGACGAGTGAGTTCGCATATGGAGGCGGAGATGTGTCCGGTCATGTAACCAGTCCGGTGAGCTCGTTCGAAGATTGGATCTTCAGACTCGCCGCGGAGGTTTATGTCGGCGACTCGGTGAGTCAGGGAGTCGCAGCTAACACCGTACCAGTTGTGGCAACAGTCTTGGCCTGTCCATGAGTTGAAAATGCCGAGGTATGGCTCGTGGAGAGCTGACTTGAAAGCTAGGAGTGCACGGCGGTCTGACGGCGGACAACATGTGGCCGTTGAGATTAGAAGGAGGAGAAGTGAAACGACGACGTTGAGTTTCATTTTTTTTTTTTTTTTTTTTAAAACGACAGTGTTGGGAATTGGGACTTTGATGATGGGGGAGGGTGAAGGAAGAGGATAAACCGTAATGGGATATAAATAGAAAGAGGGAAATTTTAAAGAAAATATATTAATAAGAAAATAAAAAAGAAAAGGACAATACTTGGCTTTTTTTTTTTTTTTGGTTTACATAAAATTATTAAGGAAATAATAATTCGTTATGGGTATGATTAGACATTTTGGCCTCGTACAATAATGAAGGTTGTGTTCGTGTGATCTTTGATTAATCACGATTTTTCCTACATCAAATTAGTCAACAACAGATGTCAACTCATGTAAGATCTTGATTTTTTTATTTTAGAAAAAGACGAGAACGTAAAGATAAAAAAAAATGGTGTAACTTTATAACATGTGGGTTTGTTTAATTGAATAACATGGGATTGTAATACAAGGTTGTAGCAATAATATGGCCACAAATATGAAGAAACGCACACATGGTTTATAAGTTTTAAGCACATTGGTTAGATGCTAATAGTAGTAGGAAAAAGCTTTGCACAGACAAATTAAGATGGAGACAGGAACTGGAAGTGGGGGAGAGTTCCCATGCAAATTATTGAAGCTACGATTAGATTTTCCGATGCGACTTGCCGGGTTGGATAAGCTTTTTTTTTTTTTTGGCTTAATACTACTTATCATCATCTTTGCAGGGTCAACATGACACCACGTGTTCATGTTCTTGCATTTTAATCTTTTTTTTCTATCGTGTTATGAGATAACGACGATACACATCTTCGAGTCGCAAATAATTGTAGTTATGTAATTAATGTTTGACTCTATTGGTCTTTACGATTAGTTTATTGGCTTTTGGATTCGGCTTAGTATTATGTATTAGTATCATGGTTTGGGTTAAGATTGGGCTTTAATCAGAAAGTTTTAAAAAATTTTACCGTTAATGATTTGTTACCTTCGTCCGCGTCTGATTCAGCACCGACGGTTTTGTTTTAAACGGCGGGCAACAGGAAACTCACAGACATTACTGTGAAATATGTTTTTGTCCTTGGCTTTTCATAAATGCAATTATGCGAGACATAAGTAATGTCCAAAACTTGATACGCTTTTGGTTATTTTTACTAGTAAAGTACATATAGGTGTTGAACTAGATAGATCTTTTCAGCTGTAGGGATAAAATATGGTTCTTAATTGTATTTTCAAAATCCACTCATAATTTTCTACTTCTACTACTACTACTACTACTACAAAGAAAGACTGAATCTTGTCTAAAAAACAAAGGCGGGAAAAAAAAGAATTGTGACGCTTGGGGTTAAATTTACATCTGGGTCATTAGACAACTGAGTTGTTGCGGGTTACGTGTCAAGAAATTAAATTACAATTATTGCTTTTAGTTATGAGTATTAATCATCCACGAACTCCAAAGCGTTGGTTAGGTCGTCGCCAGGTATCTAAAAACCTGATATCAACAACAAGATCAGTGCAAGTACAATGACATAATTAACCAACTAACAAAAAATACTAATTGAAGGAGTAGATATAGATTAAACTTTTCTTACTTGAAGCAAATACAAACATTACAATACCTAAAAAATGTCTGTACCCAAGAGCTCTCAATTTGTCTTTTACAACATAGACGTAAACCAAACAAACATCTTCATGCTCGGAGCAATTGTTTTCTTCTCTACTTACTTTCTTCTTTAATCCCCTCTTTAAGATCTTATATAATTGTGTATATAAGACACAAAGTGAACTTCGAACCTGAAACAGAGATTAAAAATAACTCCTTTCGTTACGAGCTAGAGGAATCTGTTTCGTTGCTCCACCAGAAGCTGACCGAGAAACTCATTGTTAAGGACCTGACATAGTGCCACCATTTGGGAGGGATGTACAGCATTTCACCTTCTTCTAGGATACAATCCATAAACTCCAACTCCATTGCCTTTGGGAACTCGGTCTTGTCTATATTGTCCAGATCAACCTTCAACCAAAGTTTGAAACCACCCAGTTTTGGAACAGCAGAATCGAGTCAGCCTCCGGTTTTATGTTTAATCCAAAATCAGATTTTGACTTTGGAATGAAAAAGCTTACCTGGCTAGAGTTGCAGAGCATTGTCTCAGAGTAAGGGTAAAGTTCGTCTTGCAGGGAGGATGGGTAAAGCCTTATATACTTCTTGCCCACAACCTGAAGAACAGATGATATCAAAACTTCAGTAGGAGGAGAAAGCATATAAATTAAGAAGTTTCTGTAAACTAGACACATATGAGACACAAAGGTCCAAATGTGCAGGCCAAACGATTTTTTGGTTAGTCAAAGAGTCATCAAACTTCAATCCAGCGAGATGATCAGGCTTTAGTATGCAAGAACATCAAAGAAGAAAAAGGTCGTTAAACAATAAAAGAACATAAATATAGAATAGCACAGGCAAGAAGCCCTGCTCAGCTCATGTAAGGAAAAGATATTTGACCGTATTTACCTGAGCAAGTATATTGTGATGTGGATCATGGTGTAACGGAGTAACTGTCCCAGCCGGGCCAAACCACGCATTAAGAGATTGGATTTCCCCGCCACCGACAAAACAGTAATCAGGAATACATATATCATCTTTCAGTTCGTTTATCTGCCCATTTGTGTTAAACCAATGACCATATGTTCAGTATGACACACACCGAGTACAGACAAACTGTATAAAACTAAACATCCTAGTACATATAATATATATATACCTGATCAAACAACGGATGCTGGGCAAGATAAGTAGGTTCCATGGAAGAAGATTTATTGGTTCGAATCCGTTCAAGGAACTGAGAAAACGTCACAAGCTCTTGCTTCCAATCAGAACACAAATAGTTTTTCCCCACCTGAATAGCACTTTACCAGCTTTCAGCTAAAGACAAATTATTCTGATCAAACCCATCTTCTTATTAGCTCAGACAAGACAATGGTACGACTCCTAACTCTATGATGCAAAAGTGACAGAGCTTATGCTCTTATCCTTCATAAAATGCAACAATATCAATCTAATTTAATTTTGATAAACTAACTTAGAAGCAACTCTCATTCTAAGCTCGACCATAAACCTTTTACCACACCTCAAAATAAGCTAACTTAAGTATGTAAACAGATATACATAATAAGGGAAGAAATGATGGGTAGTCACACCTCCACGGGAACGGTTCGGTAACCAGCAACAGTATTGAGGTACTCCAAGTGGTTCCACTTGGTCCTGGCTGGCCAATGAGCCATACAATTGGTTATTACAACTGGTGTACCTGACTGAAAATAATCACGCAGGAACCCCTCCAAAGATAAATCAGACCTCTTCTCTACTCTTCTACAACTTAAGGACCTGCTAGGTAGAATCTTAAGCACCTGCATGTTCTCACACCACAGAAACCAAATCAACAAAAAACTCATGATTCTACTTAGTACTAACTCCATTGACAATATAGAGCTTATCGAGGTTTCAAGATCTGAGCTCTACAAAGTAACTTTTTCGATTAGTGAACAACATGTTCTGACCTCATTGACGTCGACGGGAACTTCCGGGACCAATTTCTCACCCTTGAAATCTCCAGAAGCTTCTTCAAGGCTCTTGTTCTTCTTACGAGCTTCAGAGGAGACCAACAAAACAGAATCGTGAAGATCCTTGCGGAGAAGCATCCCTCCCATGATAAGACCCATATCAAGCGCACCAAGTGCCTCACCAAACTCGCCGGCGGAGAAATGGATTTTAGCGACGTGGAGACAAGCCATTGAGTAAGCGTCGCGCCATACGGGGAGAACCGAGTGCCATGGACCGGAGTGAAGTTGCTCCCAAGCCATATCACGCGCCGCCTCCGCCGCGCTTTTGTCGCCGGAAACAGCTAGCGCCGCCATGCGAGCATAGGCGTAACCGCCTTGAGCTGAGATTGATTGCAGCAGGGAGTGAGATTCGGCGTCGAGCGTTGGGGTCGGGAGACGGAGGTTGTTGAAGTCTCCGGAGGAAACGGTGGTGGTTCCTGACATTGGGATGGAACGGGTCGGGTAATCGGGTAATCGGGTCGGGTTAAGTGTTTTATGTGGTGTGAGATATTTTTAAAGTGATGAGTTGGGGGAAAGTGTAAGCGAAAAAGTGGAAAGGGAAAGAAAGATATTTTGGAGTGATGATTAGGATCAGATATTTTTTGTATTTATAACTCTGGTATTTTTCAGTATTAAAGAGGAACCCTTCAAAATTTTAAAATTTATGCAATTACCCCTATCTTTTTATTCTCTTACATAACAAGTAGATTATTTATCAAAAAAATGCATCTTACACATAAAACTTGGGAAAGTTCTACATTTTTTTTTTTTAAAGTTCAGCAAATTCTGTATCTAATAAACCATTTTTTAGAATACCTATCTCAAAAGAAATTTTTTCCTATGTATTACTATTAAGTTGATAGTATTAACCTTAATGAAATTAGGTCTAAAAGAAAAAAAAAAACATTCTTGCTTTGAATCGGTTTTATATTATACTACCTATCTACATTTAGTTTGTTTTGTAAGATGTTTTTATATTTATCTAAATTTAAATTTATTAATGCCCAATTCAAAGATTTGGAGGACACTAAACTGAATTACATACAAAAATTAATTAACAAGTCACACAAAAAAAAAGTCCAAATTTCGTTCAATTTGGGTCAATAAATTTTCAAATGGGCTGAATGCAAAACACTCTTTGCATTTTTTTCTTTGAATAATATTCTCTACGTTTTAGAGCACTGATAAGTATAGTTTCAAATGCATTGCAACAATCAAGTTATAAAGATTTTGTTTTGTTATGTTATGCTTATGGTTTGCGAAAATCAATTTATAAAATGTAAAATTGTAAAATAAAGCTACAAATTACACTCATTAATTTAATAAGTATAATAGGTGTAAAACATGATCGAGTTACAAGGTTATACATTAAAAATAATGTTAAAATCTCCATAAAAATAAAATAAATTAAAAAATATAGTGAAATTTGACTTAAAATGTAGTTCATTAGATGTTCTTTGAAAAATGAATACAGAAAGCAAGTTGGAAATCAAGGAAGCTATTGCTAGAGAAGCTATCGTTACGTGTAAACAACAACGGATACCTCGCTTGTATTTTTTCTCTTTTTTCTGTAACGCTTTAAAAGAAACATCCATTACTTTTGAACACTATTTTGGGTTTGTACCTCGTTTGTAATTTTTTTTCTTTTCTGTAATGCTTCAAAACCGTCATTGTCTGATATTTTAAAAACTAGTGTCGATTATAAATTGAATACTATTTTAGGTTTTGATGTAACTTGTATTATAAATCTTCTATGTAACGCTTCAAAACAGTTTTTGTCCTATGTTTTAGAAGCGTATGTTATTTTTGAACACTATTTTAAATTTTCATTCTCATTTACTGTTATGTGATTCATGCGCTTTTGTCCGTTTTAACTCATCTAATCAATCAATATTTTTAAAAAATGATATTATCTTTTTTTAATATCATACTCATAAGTGGTATTTCACAACAACATATAAACTTCAATGATGCTACTGAAACATGTAAACTTCAGTTTTTGTTACTTTTATATTTAAGGAAAAAATACTTTGTTAGATTTTATGATGTGCCCTAAAAAAAGGATAGACAAAAATGTGAAACTTTGGAAAAATTGGGGACAGAAGAGAATTAATGTTGAAGATTTTGGTGGAATCAGAAAAATAGAATGGGGATGATTTACTACTACATCATCACTTTCGACGGTTTCGATTGAAAATATAAAAAGAGCAGTTGATGAGTTGTCGCTTTCACATTGGCCAAATAGCATGTGACGTGCAATAACTGACACGTATGATTGTCAATACATGTCTCTTTTTCAATATTTTGAAACCCGATCCGGATTATGAACCGGACTAGCTTTTGATTCATCAGGTCAACCGGGTTCGACCATGAGGTCAATTGAGTAAAATATGTTTAATGTATTTATATAAAATAAATATTTTTAAAAATATCATAAAAAAAATATCATGTTTAACAAAGTATAAAGTTTAATAATAATAATAAAATGATTAAATTTTTTAAATCTAAATAAAAAATAAAAAAAACTAATAAAACATCTTCAAAAATAACTAACTGTTTTTACCCAAAGTTTGAGAAATGACAAAGAAATTGAATACGAGAGCTGTGTCGTGAGTCATGTGTTATCGTTTAAGCTCTAAACGAATAAAAGGTTCTAAAAGTAATTGAAACTGTGAATCTTTTTACATTTTTTCAAAAATTAAGTAGATTTTTTTGAACCGCTAATTGGCCGGGTCAACCAGTTCACCGGGTCGCAGGTTAATAGCGGTTTTTTCTGGGTTTTGCCGATTTTATTACTACCGGTTATTAGCACTATACCCGAACTGGTGAAATCTCCGAGTCGTAGGTTAACCGGTCGGACCGGCCGGTCCGGGACGGGCGTGAAAACATTGCTCTTTTTTTTCATTAGGTAAGTCGACGTGGCTTTATAGTCAAGTCATCAGCAATATGCAATGTTATGACTCATGATTTTTTCCTCTAGAAATATTTGGCCATTTGAGTAAACTCTCTTCTATGTTATTTTCGAAAAAACAAACCGTTCTCAAGAAGGCATTATATAAAAACAACAAGAACAAAAATTAATATGTTCCAAGGTAAAGGGCATGACACAAAATGATCAAACTAAGTAAATAATCTTACAAAAACGAAGCTCAATGCTCACTCACAAGTTGACAAATTGGGGTAAAACTATGCATACGTGCAAGTTACAGCACACATTCAAGGCAAGACATACATGATACACCATTCTCTAAGGCTTTTTTTTTATAGGTTATATGAGACACGGTAATCTGTAGTACACACTAGTACTTTATGCGGGACTAAATGAGCATCCTGCATTTTGTCTATATGGATGGCAGAGAGGGGTTACTCACAAAGTCACAATCTCACAATCTCACATATTCGTTTCAAAAAGATAAGATACTTCAATAGATAACTATGTATGCTCTAATATTAAATAAAAAGACAAAATGATGAAATCAAGACAAAATGGTATATTCAAGTAAATGAAAACGAAACTCACAAATTATTTTAAAAAATTCAAAATAGTATTCAATGGATTGCATGGAGCGTTTCGGTCCGCTTTAACTGATTTTGTTTATGTTCTAAAAGTAATATTATTTACAAAAATTCAAAATAGTATTCAATGGATTGCATGGAGCGTTTCGGTCCGTTTTAACTGATTTTGTTTACGTTCTAAAAGTAATATTATTTACAAAAATTCAAAATAGTAGTCAATGCATTATGCATTGCATTGTGCGTTTCAAACCGTTTCAACTAATTTTGTTTATGTTCTAAAAGTAATATTATTAACAAAAATTCAAAATAGTATTCAATTGTTTGCATTATGCGTTTCGAACTGTTTCAACTGATTTTGTTTATGTTCTAAAAGTAATATTATTTACAAAAATTCAGAATAGTAGTCAATGCAATGCATTGTGGGTATCAAACTGTTTCAACTGATTTTTTGCGTTTTTATAGTAATATAATTTTTTAGTTGATACTCATATGTGATATTTCACACAATCATAAATTTTAAATATCTTTAGAAAACATTTTTCTTTTTTTTTCTTTTTAGGTCTAATAAGTATACTTTTTAGGTCTAATAACCCTCAGATTCTTCTTTATTATACAAGTTATACAAAAAAAATATATAAATGATTTAAAAACCATGAGAGTAAAAAACAAAAATGTTTTTCACAAAGTTACAATAATATTTGAAACTTGTGTCAAAAAAAAAAAAAAAAAAAAAAAAAAAAAAAGAAAAAAGGCAGAGTTGCAGCATAAAAGGAAGAAAGGGGCGTAATTGCCATTATATCTCTTTAGATACAGAAAGAGAGAACAAAAGAGAGCAAACTTGAAATCCTTGAAAAAACATACATACGAGAGAGAGAGAGAGCCAACAACAACTCTGGACAATGGCGAATCTACCTCCATCTCTCTCCATGGGCACACCTTTCGGCGGTCCAAGCACCTCTGCCCAGAATCCCACCGGTGCTCCGGCGAACAAAGATCGGAATTTGGCTTCCGCGGAGCAGTTGGTACTCGATCTAAGCAATCCTGAACTCAGAGAGAATGCTCTTCTCGAGCTTTCCAAGGTTTCTCCTAATTTTTAATCTCTCATGTTTTTCTTCCTTGTTTATGGGCTGTCGTTTTCTCTGCCCGATTCGTCAACGAGAGAGAGCTAGGGTTACACAAGTGAAAAAAAATTCAAGTTGGGAACTTTTCTTATGAAAAAATGAATTGAGTGTTTTTGTTTTGCTTTTCGTATGTGAGTTTGGGAACTTGGTTATGCATGAAACCTGAAAAAGGTCGAATCTTTTTGCGTTAGACGATTTTGAGTATATCTGACTTGTTGTTGTTTCTCTTGTAGAAGCGAGAACTGTTTCAGGATCTGGCTCCTCTCTTGTGGAACTCCTTTGGTACCATTGCTGCCTTGTTGCAGGTATGACTTGAATGCATCTGTTTTCAGTTATATCCAGTTATTTAAATGTTTTTTTCTTTCTTGTTAAAAATTGATGAGTCTATTGATTGCAAATGATTCATTTATATCCAGATGTTATTTATTCCTTGTTAGTGTCGGTATGATTTGACTGGTTTCTTCTATTTTGCTTTTGCTTGCAGGAGATAGTATCAATCTACTCTGTGCTTGCTCCTCCAAATCTGACTCCTGCTCAGTCCAACCGTGTTTGCAACTCACTAGCTCTTCTTCAGGTTCGCATGGAGATTTTTCACTTTTTTATTTAGGATGTTTGATTGCATGTTGATATATTTGCTGAATCCATCAAGTTCCTGATACTCTTCTGTTTCTGGCTGTTGTACTCTGCAGTGCGTTGCATCTCATTCTGACACAAGAATGTTGTTTCTCAAGGGTAATGTTCTTGTTCTTTCCATCAGGCTTAGCTTGGCTATAATATAATGATATGTGCGATTGGGGATGTCTATCATATCGTCTAGTCTGTTTAATGCTATTGAGTGGTGGTTATCTTTTTATTTTATATACCTTTTATGGTTTCAATTTATTTCATGAAGTACTTACAACTTATGTATTAATTGTTATGCCGTTTTCGTTCCTATACACAGCCCACATCCCATTGTACCTTTATCCATTCCTTAACACAACGAGTAAGTCAAGGCCCTTCGAGTACTTGCGGCTTACTAGCTTAGGTGTCATTGGTGCACTTGTGAAGGTAAACCTTCTGCCCCCTTTGCTGTCGCTTGTTTCTCTTCTGTTCTGAGGTTCCCCACCAAATTCTTGCTGAAGATGTGTAAATGGCCTTGGTTTCTACTTAAATGATACTGTGGATAATTTATATTCCTTTTTTTTGCTAGCTAGTAGTGTATGAAATACTAAAAGTCATTGAGATCCTTATTTCACTTTTTGAACCAGGTTGATGATACGGAGGTCATTAGCTTCCTTCTTTCAACTGAAATTATCCCTCTGTGCCTCCGCACCATGGAGATGGGGAGTGAGCTGTCAAAAACTGTGAGCCTTTTTACTTAATTTAATATTTTGGTCAGTTATATATTCTTCTGAGATGTATTTATTATGTCTGCGGTTATAATGTGTTCAACTTTTGGCGTTTCAAAATTGTTCATTTAATAACTCAAATCTTAACTTTTGACAGTCTCTAACGAAACCGTCTCAATTCTTCGTGCCACTGTTTTTCTAAACTGTATGAATACTGTAGCCGAAATTCTGAACAACGTATTACCTATATTTTCTAGGCTTGGATTAAATAAATTCATGAATCTAGTTCTCACAAGTTAGATTGTGTCTACAGTAGAATTGTGCAATGTCTAGTTTACAAATTTACATGATATATTATTGACAGGTTGCAACGTTCATTGTTCAAAAGATCTTGTTGGATGATGTGGGGATGGATTACATTTGCACAACAGCAGAGAGGTTTTTTGCAGTTGGTCGAGTTTTGGGCAATATGGTTCAGTCACTTGTGGAGCAGCCTTCACCGCGCCTTTTGAAGCATATCATTCGTTGCTATCTTCGTTTATCAGACAACCCAAGGTTGGTTTAGCTCGATCAGAGATGAGTTTTCATATATATTCATGTGCTTGGCTTTTTAATACTCGAGTTTGTGTTTTACTTAGGGCTTGTGCTGCCCTCGGAAGTTGCCTCCCTGACTCGCTACGAGATGGAACCTTTAGCAATTGTCTTCGCGTAAGTCATTGTCATTTTCTTAACTCAAGTTTTGAGCTTGTTTGTGTAAGAGATGATTTAGTTGAAAACTTGGTATATTTCGTTTCAGGAGGATCAAATTGCAAGGAGGTGGCTGCAACAGTTGGTTCTCAATGTTGGAGTTGGTCGAGTCCCAACACATCAAGGTGGAGGATTTGAGCACATGCTTTGAACTGAATCCATCTCAGCCCAATCATATTAGTTTATAATTTATTCATGTGCGTTTAATGCCTGAACTTAGATGATGGGTTATTATTATATAGGCTTTTAATCTGTTTGCAATTCTTATTGTAATTATTAAAAGCTTTAGAACAGAACCCCGAGAATGCATAAGTCTCGGAATAATATGATAGAGTTTGCATTTTTATGTTGAAAGGTAACAATTTTTATTTCAACAAAGCTTTGGCGGTCTCTAGTTGTCTAAATCGTACTTATTAAAGAAGGTTCATAAAAAAAAAAAAGGGTTCAAGGCTAGAATTTGGTGACAGGGACTACTGCTCCATTCTTTGCACCAGACTCGAGCATTGCTTCAAGAACTGCAACGTCACGAGCACCTTCGACGTATGATAGACGAGGCTCTTGCTCCTGCAACAATTCCGTTGGAGATTTTAGGTAACAAAACATCCATGTTTTGAGTTCTTGCATTTTAAGGCTAAGATTCTAGGATTACCTTTGACGTCTCTGAAATATCATTGAAGAATGCTTTTAGTTCTTCAGTCACTCCACTAAACGGGTAAAAAATGGTCCTTGATGTCCCTCCTCCTCCGTAAATCGTGGCCTGAAAAGCTCAGAAGATCATAGCCATTTGAGTTGAGTAGTTTCAAGCAAAATCTGAATTTCAGTTAGCAACATGTTAAAGTAAACAAACCATGTAACCGTGTCGGCCACCTTCGACTCCACGCTCTAGTTGAACAGTACCCTTTAGTCCTACGACTCTCCATAATATCTAAAAAGTATAAGTTATGTGAGAAAAACTATAGTTTATTAGCGCTGTCGAAAGCAGAACATCCAAGTCTTACTACATGCCTTTGGAGACCTTGAAGACACAACCATAACAAAAACCCCAGAGCATCCATTCTCGAGCTGACTATGGAGCAAAGAATTGTCCTGGTTTAGGGTGTTCATGTGAAATCAGTGTGCTAAGAGACGGGGATTAGTGTAGTTACACTTACAAGTTTGATGTTATATTGTCTGGTCCAGGTAAAGTCTTATCCACATGGGAAGTGGCGGCTGAGACTGATGTTACCTCACATCCAACAAGCTGTTCATGACAAACAAATAACATCACACTTGCAGGATATCGGAGAAGCATATTAGCTAATGAGTTATATGGTACCATTCTTAACCCTGCAATGAAATGCACACCCATATCCAAGATGAAACCACCCTGCAAATGAAGAGCTTACAGTAAATATTGACAGATAACTAAGTTTCTTCGAGATATAAATGGGTGATAGAGATATATGTAACGAAATAGGATGTATTACGTACACCTCAAATTTCGCCTCCAGGAGCTTGAGAAATAAGGATTAGAACTGTTCATTGATCCCTCAATAATAAGTTGGACGTTCATCATATCCCCAATTTCTACTACCAGTTTCTTTAACTGCCGAAAGCAAACATGAGATGATTCAAGCACGATATTACTTGCTGAACCGTAAGTGCAAAGAAGATAATAAGTAACATTTACCTCAACAAAAGCTGGCTCAAAACGATAATTTTCAGCCACAGCCCAGATAGGACGGCATGGGGAATCAGCTGAAATATTTCTATAGCTTGACATTGCAGTTTCTATCTCACTGATTGCTGCAACAAAAAAGGTTTAAACCAATAGAAAAAAAATCAGTTTATCTGCACTTTAGAGTGGCATAAATCAGGAAGATTGTAGTTTTACGTTAAATGGGACATGCTCAAGAGGGAAAAAATGACCCTAGGCCAGAGTAATCCTACTCGTTTTACGTTTAATAAGAGATGGAACTTAAACAACATGCCAAGCTGGTTTAAACAAGAGGAGTGATCAACTTACAAGCAGCAGCTGGCTTCTCTGTAGACCGATCCAGGACAACAACATACATATCAAGAAAGAGGAAATAGCTTTAGTGTTTTAAAGTGGAAATTTATTTCCAAGAAGCAATAACATTGTTATTGAGGAAATAAGACGGTCATAACATGACTTTGTTTAGCAATGGTAAGGGGAAGACATCCATATTATAGCGAAAAGTTCCAAAATTTCATTCACATTTTAAACAATAGTAACAAAAGGCGGATTATATATTGTTTGAGCAATCAATGGCAGCTAAAAAATGCAGTCTTTTTAGGATTAATGAAGTAGGAGACTCACCTTGAAGGACATGCTTTCCTGCCTTGAGCATCTTCAATGACATTTCAACCTAAAGCATAATTTTTTTTAATCCAATGCATTGTTACAAGTAGATTCTTAAACCCATCAGTGAAGACACTAGTATAAAAGATGATACCATGGTTTCTGCAGCTACAACAACAGCAACACCAACTATTGAACTATCTGCAATGATCTCATTCAGACCCTCATCTCCCCATTTGCACTTCACATCAGGAAAATGCTTTCTTGCTATCTCCACAGCTCCTTTTGCAGATTCCTTCAACCAAATCAAAGCGCATATGATCGAACCAACATAAAAAGTACACTCTTTTTTTTGACAAATGGCAGCAAAAGGATAAAAAAAATGGTACCTCAGTACGGCTCCAAATCGCTTTCAGGACGAGGAGATCGGAGATCTCAGCCAAACGTGGAATGTATTGCGTTTTGACGAAGATCCCAGCTCCGAGAATAGCAATTCCAGGAGAAGAAGGATTCACCATTTTTTTTTGCTTTCTCTTGTATTGGATCCAAACAGTTGCTGCTTCTTTCTAGTCACACAACAAACAACAACTAATGAAACGCTTAATCCAATCGCGATCTTTAACCGCTAGCCTTGTCCAATCGCAAACGCTAGATGGAGAAAGACCGATATACCCCCAGCAACCAATCTCCCTCTCTCCCCTCTCATATCGATCGAGTTCTCTTAACTTCCTCTCACCTTCTTCATAAAGCCCTAGTAGATCCTGCTTTGAATTATTTTTTTTGGAATTAGTGTTGAGTTGTAGTGAATAGATTTGGTTCATTATTTTTTTTTTTGTTGATGGCGGGGGATGATTTAGCTGAAACGAAGAAGGGAAGCTCGAAGAACACTAAGAACAGCAGCAACGAAAGCAAACTCAAGCAAAGTAATGATGATGATCTTTGTATCTTCTGCACTATTTCGAGTTTAATTGAGTGTTCCCGATGGTGTAATTGAGTATTCTTTTTGGTTGAATCCGTGAATTTGCAGAATCTCCAGCTGAGTTTTTCGCGGAGAACAAGAACATTGCTGGATTTGATAATGTGAGTCCCCGATATGAATGATCTAATCTCTAGTTACTATAGTCTGTGATTCAATCTCAGACAAATCTGATAATTATTGGGTGTTGAATTTGTGTGGATTTTATTCAGCCAGGGAAGTCGCTTTATACTACAGTTAGAGAGCTTGTTGAAAATGCTCTTGATTCTGCAGAGTCTATTTCAGAGCTCCCTGAGGTTGAAGTGACTATGTACGTTTCCTTACTTTGGGCCTAAACACTAATACTTCTTGCTAATCCGATATGTTGGTTGTGGTAGGAGAAATTGTAGATTCGCTGACTTGACTGTCCTTGTTTTCTTTTTTTGAAGCGAAGAGATTGTAAAATCTAAGTTTAATTCCATGATTGGTCTTATTGATCGGGAACGTGTTGACACACAGCTCTATGATGACTATGAGACAGAGAAGGCCCGTGAGGTGCATGAATCTGTTTTTTTTTTTATTGCTCTAATCTTCTTTCTGGTTAAATCATTGTGCTTTTAAGCAGCTTTGTTTTAATGTTCAAGGAAGTTTTACTGTTCTGTAACAGTACCCATCTGTTCATGGATTTGTTTCTGATTCTTGTAGTTGTTTCCTGCTATGTAGAAAAGGTTAGCAAAAGAAGCTCGTGTCAGTGAGATACAAGCCAAAAATTTGGCATCGGGAAAGAAAAACAAAGAGCCTGGAGTCTCAAAGGTTTTAAAGGCCCGTGGGGAAGCATCATATTACAAGGTGACATGTAAGGTGAGGGTTTGAATACTATTTGCTTGATTCAACTGAAATTTTCCTGTGCGATTTGAAGTGTATGTATAAATACATGCAGATCCTTAATTGCGTTCTTAAGCATTTTTTGAGTTATGACTTGGGTTGATCGTAATGTAGGATAATGGTAAGGGGATGCCACATGATGACATTCCAAATATGTTTGGGAGAGGTAAAATAGCTAATTCCTCTATTGATTTAGCCTGGTGTATCAACCTTATAATCTGGCTTTTATCTAGAGGCTAATTTTACAAATTTTCCTGATGACAGTTTTATCCGGGACGAAGTATGGACTGAAGCAAACACGTGGGAAGTTTGGTCTGGGCGCAAAGATGGTAACTCTTATCAAGTCTAAATTTCAGGCTCTTTATTCTTTTGTTTTTCCTATTTTGACTTTTATATGGCATGTTTCATATCTGAGATAAGCCTGTAAAACTGCGTAAAATGCTGAAGTGGTTTATCAATTTCAAATTTGTAGCCTTCAGCATTCTATGACCAAAATAGGAAGATGACTCGTTCCTAGGCTTACAAGTGGAATTTATATCTTATATAGAAATGTCGTGCATGGATCTTGAGGAGGATCTGAACTGTTGTCGTTGATTGTCAACTGGTCTTTTGTTATTGTTCTCATAACATATGTTCGTATCTATATGTTTCCCAGAGAACCTGTTTAATTCTTAATTTCTCTAAATTTTCTCTGTGCAGGCCTTAATTTGGTCCAAAATGAGTACAGGCCTCCCCATAGAGATCTCTTCATCTATGAAAAGCCAAAACTATGTTACTTTCTGCAGACTGGATATTGATATTCACAGGTACCCAATTGAATACATGAACAGCTTCTCCAAAGCGGATATCAATTTAACTTTTTATGTTTCTGCATTTGAATAATAGCCATGAATCCTTTGGTCTTTCCAAGTCTTTTCATGATGAAAGCCATGGATGGCATAAATTTATTAAACCTCTTGCAAAACTTCTCATTTAGCTCGGCGTCAAATAATGGTCTTGATATGGTTGAATTTTTCAGGAACATTCCTCATATTCATCTGCACGAAAAGAAGGGAAACAAAGAGAAGTGGCATGGTGCCGAAATACAGGTGGTAATAGAAGGAAACTGGACAACATACAGAGTACGGGGTTTAGATCATTCTTTTTCTGTGTCTTATTTCTTAAGCGTTCTTAAGATATTTGCATGCACAGTTGTCTAACACATTTTATCTATTTGTTTTTCCAGTCAAAGATCTTGCACTATATGCGCCAATATGCGCCAAATGGCTGTTATTACTCCTTATGCACAGTTTCTGTTTAGATTTATATCAGAGACACCAGAGTATGATCTTTATCTCATTTTTTTTTACTGCTCTGTCACTTAGCTCTTTCTGTTTATGTGCAGCATTAACAAGTTATTTAATTTTCTTTTAATGTAGGAAAAATGTCACTATTAAATTTACTCGAAGAACTGATGTGATGCCTCCTATTCCTATCGAGACAAAGCACCATCCATCTTCAGTTGACTTGCTGCTTATCAAGCGCCTTATTACAGACACAGCCAAAAAGACCCTTCTGCAGTTTCTTCAGAATGAATTTGTGAATATTAATAAAACCCTTGCAACACGATTAATTGGTAATTCTGACTTAGTTATACAAGACTGAAGTTGATTGATATTCCTGTTGCAGTTCATTTTAAGAAATTCTGTATCACATGTCCTGATAAATTAGACGGATTTAGATGTTATGTTTGTTGATTTTGAATGGTAATTTCTGCTCTAGTTTGTTGGTTTTAATTTTAAGAAAATCAACCTTTTAGTCATGATTAATCTTGTTTTCTTTCTTTCAGGGGAAATGGGACCTGATTTCAGCCCTAGCATGGCTGTCAAATCTGTAACATCTCAACAAATGGTACGCATACATCAGCTATTCCGCCAAGCTAAATTCGACGACCCTAGTGGTAATGTAAGCAGCTGTTTTACTGTTCATGGGGGAACTGCTTACCTATATCTCTTTTGAGGCTCGTATAAAAGTTTAATTTTGTTAGCGCATCTGGAGTATTGCAAAAATTAGGCTCTAATTACGCTGCGGTTTTCTCCTTTAGTGTCTTAGTCCGGCAGGAGAATACAATCTTCGCCTAGGGATTATCAAGGAGCTGCATCCAGACATGGTGGCAACGTATTCAGGCAGGTTGAACGTCACTGCTACCCTCTTTTTTGCAAATAGATCTGATTTATATATCGAGTGCTATACTAGTTCTATAGTAATCTCATCTGGCAAGCTTTACATTCTTTGTCATTAATCTGAGCTTTGTTTTTTTAAGTGTTGACTTCTTCCTTAAAACTCTGTTCAGTGCTCAGGTCTTTGAAGGTCATCCTTTCATTGTTGAAGCTGGTGTTAGTGTGGGTGGACGAGATGTGAAACAGGCAAGTCATATCCTCCTTTTGTTTTTATTCAGCAAACTTTGCAAACATAGTCAAAAGTGAGTTCCCCTAAATTTAAGTTCGTTCTAACTTGTTGCCAAATAAGTGAGCTAAAATTTGAGCATGGATCATATCTGTTGCTCTTTATCTTAAGCTATGAATACGAATGATCTTCTTGACATGATTCTGTTATAATTTCTCGATCTCACTCTTCTACTATCAAATAATAATTTCTTTTGGGAATTCGCTGGAACTGAAATGATAGGGGATCAACATATTTCGTTTTGCAAACCGTATTCCGCTCCTCTTTGAACAAGGAGGTGATGTTGTCACCAGGACGGCCTTAAAGAGAATCAAGTGAGAGTTCTTCTTAGCTTGCTATATAACTTGGTATATCATTGTAGTTGGTATCTTTCTCCAACCTGTTTTTATTAATAGGTATTGGAAAAACTTTGCAGTTGGAATAGTTATAAGATCAACCAGACGCAAGACAAAATAGGAGTATTTGTGAGCATAGTGAGTACAAAAATTCCTTTCAAAGGGACAGGGAAAGAGTACATAGGAGATGACATCAGTGAGATAGCAACTGCAGTCAAGGTAACATTAAGAAAAGACTTTTCGACATTGTACAAACATCTTATTAAATCTAACGTTTGGCTTATATTTTTCTATTAAGTCTGCAATACAACAATGCTGCGTCCAACTGAAATCCAAAATAGTAAAGAGACTGCAAGCCCGTGAACAGCAAGAGCGGAAACGCAGTTTGAGCAGGTAAAAAAAAAACACAAGAAATTCAGTTTCCTCCTCCGGATATTTGTTCCAAACCTGAAAAAGATAAATAAAAACCGGAAATGGTTGCAGATACATCCCGGATGCAACGGGGGCAGTGTACGAGGTTCTAAAGCAAATGACAGAAGAACATAAAAAGAAGAGAAAAAGTTACGGAGAGGAAGACAGAGTTATAATTGAAAAAGTGTCTAAAGATATAATCACAAAAGAAATATTGACAGAAAAGCTTGCTGAGCATGTAGAACAGGTTTTTTGTTTTTGCATGCACCAGTCACACACTCTCATCTAAAAGTTTGTGTCTACATACATCATTTGTTGTTTATCTTGCTGCTGAATATTTGGTGGTGGGGGGGGGGGGGGTTTCAGGTGGACTACGAGATGGCATTAGAGTACGCAACACAAAGCGGAGTAAGTGAAGAACCGAGAGAAAACATATATCTCCAACACTTGGATCCCAACAAGACCAACTTCATTGATCTTCATAGTCCAACTTTCGTGTTCCGGCTCATCTTGTAAAAGAAAAACATTTGCAACCTCTCTATTATTGTTACACTCCAACGAGTTTTAGTCAGTTTTTTTTTGTATTTGGGATTCAATATTCTAAGAACACTTGAAAAGTGCAAAAAAAAGACATAAAATGTAACACTCTTTGGTTTGGTTAGTTTCAACAAATATGTCGGAAGAACGTGATAGAAAAAAAAACGAAGAAGCACGAAAACTTTTAAAATATTGTAGTAATTTCCTTGAGTCTTGAGAATACAAGATTTGTCGTAATCGATAATAGTTGTCGATGATGACGAAACTTTTTCTCTACTTGTAATAACATGATGTAAAAAAAAAAAAAGCACATTTCTTCTACTACCCCCCACCCATTTTAATGAGGAGGTATGGATAATGGACCTAATTTGTTTTATTATTATTCCAAGTGAAAAAATAAAAATAAAAATAAAAAAGCCGCCAAAGAAATAACGTAAAAAAAAAAAAGTAAGCATCGCGGGCAATAAAGAATATACGTGTAAGAAACAATTAAATACATACCGCGTAAAAAAAAAAAAAAACGAAGAGTAGTGAGAGTAGTGCCAAAAGGCGCTTTGTTATTATTTTCTTTTAATTTTAATTAAATAAATAATAAATGATATCTCTTAAATTTATGTAAAAAATTAAAAAAAAAAAAAAAATATATATATATATATATATATATATAAGTTTAGTACTATCGTTTTCCTGATCTACAGAGAGACTCCACAAAGAAAAAAAAAAAAAAAAAAGGAAACGCAAAGAAACGCGATTAAACAAAAGTCGCTTTCTACCCACGTGATCTTTCGTCGACTTTTCTTCTTCTTCCTTCTTCCTCCTCTTCCTCATCTCCCGTCTCTCTTCTCAACTTTTTTTTGTTTTGGGTGATGAAATTAGGGTTTACTATTTTCTCTTTCTTTCTCCCATCACCATAGACAAAAGAGACCTTTTTGTTCTTCATCTTATTCTTCTGCTGTTCATTTCTCTCCCAGGTACTACTACTATTACACGCTTCTTCAATATATTAGAGTTGTTTCGTTGATACTACTGATGATTAAGATGAGATGTATTCTTTTTTTTTCCCCGGGGGGTTTTAGTAGATCGATGGTTTTACTTGAGATTACTCGATCTAATTAGATTAGTTGATGTTGTTGTTGTTGTTATATATCGTTGGTCTATTTGAAATTATATTCAGAATTTAATTTTTATCTTTCTTCTTCTTATTATTATTATTATGCTGTTCATGATCATTTCTATTTTTGGGGTTTCCTCGATTTTTCCCATTCTTCCGTTTTTTTTTTTTTTTGTTTCCCGATGTTGAAGATCTCATCCCTCTTTTGGAGTAATCGAATCTGTGAATTAGTTTTTTTTTTAATTCAATTTTCCCTCCTATTGATGATTCGATTTTGATCAAGTTTGAAAAAAAACTAAGATCTGATGATGTGTTTTTTTAGTTACAACGGTGATTGAATTCGAAAAGCCCCTTTCTAAATTAAAAAAAAAAAAAATCTGGGTTTAGGGTTTGATTTTAGTTACTTGTATTGATATAGAAAACGTACTGATTGGTTTTTGTTTTTGTGTGTTTAATTTTTTTTTTTTATATATAATTTCAGGTCAATTTTGGCTTTGGTACTTTTATTGTGAAGAAGAGTGACGACACGATGATGTTTAACGAGATGGGAATGTGTGGAAACATGGATTTCTTCTCTACTGGATCTCTTGGTGAAGTTGATTTCTGTCCTGTTCCTCCTCCACAAGCTGAACCCGATTCTATCGTTGAAGACGACTACACCGATGATGAGATCGATGTGGATGAGTTGGAGAGGAGGATGTGGAGGGACAAGATGAGGCTTAAACGTCTCAAGGAGCAGGACAAGAGCAAAGAAGGTGTTGATGCTGCTAAACAGAGGCAGTCTCAAGAGCAAGCTAGGAGGAAGAAGATGTCTAGAGCTCAAGATGGCATCTTGAAGTATATGTTGAAGATGATGGAAGTTTGTAAAGCTCAAGGCTTTGTGTACGGGATCATCCCCGAGAATGGGAAACCTGTCACTGGTGCTTCTGATAATCTTAGGGAGTGGTGGAAAGATAAGGTCAGGTTTGATCGTAATGGTCCTGCTGCTATTACCAAATACCAGGCGGAGAACAATATCCCGGGGATTCATGAAGGTAACAATCCTATTGGACCGACTCCTCACACCTTGCAAGAGCTTCAGGACACCACTCTTGGATCGCTTTTGTCGGCTTTGATGCAACACTGTGATCCACCTCAGAGACGGTTTCCTTTGGAGAAAGGAGTTCCTCCTCCGTGGTGGCCTAACGGGAAAGAGGACTGGTGGCCTCAACTCGGTTTGCCTAAGGATCAAGGTCCTGCACCTTACAAAAAGCCTCATGATTTGAAGAAGGCGTGGAAAGTCGGCGTTTTGACTGCGGTTATCAAGCACATGTTTCCCGATATTGCTAAGATCCGTAAGCTCGTGAGGCAATCCAAGTGCTTGCAGGATAAGATGACTGCTAAAGAGAGTGCTACTTGGCTTGCCATTATTAACCAGGAAGAGTCTTTGGCTCGTGAGCTTTATCCTGAGTCTTGTCCACCTATCGCTTTGTCTGGCGGAAGTTGCTCGCTTCTGATGAATGATTGCAGTCAGTACGATGTTGAAGGTTTCGAGAAGGAGCCTCACTATGAAGTGGAAGAGCTCAAGCCAGAAAAAGTGATGGCTTCTTCAAACTTTGGGATGGCTGCTAAAATCCATGACTTTCCTGTCAAAGAAGAGGTCCCAACAGGAAACTCGGAATTCATGAGGAAGAGGAAGCCTAACAGAGATCTGAACACTATAATGGACAGAACCGTTTTCACCTGCGAGAATCTTGGGTGTGCGCACAGCGAAATCAGCCGGGGATTCCTGGATAGGAACTCAAGAGACAACCATCAAATGGGATGTCCACATCGAGACAGTTGCCTACCCTATGGAGCAGCAGCATCCAGGTTCCATGTCAATGAAGTCAAGCCTGTAGTTGGATTTTCTCAGCCAAGGCCAGTGAACTCGGTGGCCCAACCAATCGACTTAACAGGTATTGGAGTGCCTGAAGATGGACAGAAGATGATCTCAGAGCTCATGTCTATGTACGACAGAAACGTTCAGAGCAACCAAACTTCTATGGTCATGGAGAGCCAAAGAAGCGTGTCACTGCTTCAGCCAACAATCCAGAATCATCAAGAACATCTTCAGTTCCCAGGAAACATGGTGGAAGGAAGTTTCTTTGAAGACTTGAACATCCCAAACAGAGCAAACAACAATAACAGCGGCAATCAAACTTTTTTCCAAGGAAACAACAGCAACAATGGGTTGAAGTTCGACACCGCACAGCACAACAACTTTGAAGCTGCGCATAACACCAACAACAACAACAACAGTAGCAGTAACAGGTTCCAGCTTGTGTTTGATTCTACACCGTTCGATATGGCCTCATTCGATTACAGAGATGATATGGCAATGCCAGGAGTAGTAGGAACGATGGATGGTATGCAGCAGAAGCAGCAGGACGTATCTATATGGTTCTAAGTCTTGGTAGTAGATTTCATCTTCTCTTATTTTTATCTTCTGTGTTCTTACATTCACTCAACCATGTAATATTTTTTCTGGGTATCTCTGTCTCTCTGTCACTTGTTATGGTGTTTGTAAGAGTCTCTAAAACTCTCTGTTACTGTGTGTCTTGTCTCGGCTGGTGAATCTCTCTCACCATCTGTTTCTTTTAGTTACACAACCCGACTTGGGGATGAACGAACACTAAATGTAAGTTTTCATATCACATATAATATATATTTGGAATTTCTATTTCTCTTCTTTATGGTTTGATGAGTCGACTTTACAATTGGAAAGTTTTGATGTGTTTATGTTTTGATGAGGTGCCTTTACAATTGAAAAGTTTTGATGTGGTACACGCTATCTATCTCTCTACGTTTGGTTTTCATTAATTGATTAATTATCCCAAGAAGAGAGGATAATAACAATTATGTTTGAAGGTAGACGTGCATGTCGCTAGTGGCTCGTTGGTAGCATTCAAGCATGGGTCAGTGCTTGTGACTACGAGCTCGAGCGATCGAGCACATACACCAAACAAAAAGAAAGAAAAAAAAAAGACTATCTATAATGTGAGGTATTCTTAAATACCTTTTTTTTTCCTTAGTTTAACAATATTCATATCTTTAAATGTACTGTTTACTTATCTCTTTTTTAAATTTATTTATTTAAATTACAAATTCAAACGCTGGTCTTGTTTACTATACTAGTGTTTCTAAGAAACATGATCGACAAAGTAACCTACTAAACTCAGAACTTAAATTTCAAAAACACCCGTCGTACATAAGTTGATTAAATTAAAGCTAGGAAACTACATAACGTATGTTGTTGTTAGTCACAACGTGACAGCTTTGTTATAAAAGAAGGACGTTTAAATTGTAGCAGAAAGAAAGATGAAAAAATTCAAAACGAAGCATTATATTAGCTCAAAACAAGAACAAAGAGCACGATTATGCTTTTGCAACTTGAATGGCAAAATATTGGAAATAAATATCAGTATAACACTGAAAATATATGGTCTAGTCTACTTTATCAACGTCAATGTATAAAACAATTGAATTCAGCTGCCCCTCAATAGAGGACAAACCATATAAATATATAATACTCCCTCCGTTTCAAAATATATGATGTTTTAGTGAAAACACGCATATTAATAAATAGTTACTTTTAAAAAGTTTAACCAATCGTAAAAAAGTCTGCATAATATAAAATATAAATTTAATCTAAAAATTGCATAGAAAGTTGGAAACATGCTATATTATGAAACAAAAATACTTCTCTAAACATCCTATATTATGAAATGGAAGGAGTACTAAAAATCTCTGCTCCACTTCTATGATTATTACACAACAAATGTCCCTCTTCTTCTTTACTTCCCAAGAACGTTGCCTAAAAATCACCAACTTTCCATTCTATATGTTCACGCATTGCGACTTTGATATATATATATAGCACAATACTTGTCAAGTTTCAAACTATTAACAATTTCTCCAATCACAAGAGGAGAGTTATAAATATAGTATCACATTATCTATCACACACCACACACATTTATTGCAACAGTGCTCACATGGTGTCTCAACCTTGTCACATGTACCATCTCTCGGATCATAAACTTATCACTTGGTCATAACTCCTCACATCCTCTAAACACGTAAATCGTCCCATCAACTAGTCCCCTACACCTATGAAATAGCGAGCCACTGGCATACTTTGGACCCTGACGCAACTTTCCAGACCGTGAATCAAGGATCCACATGTTGACTGTAGTACCCACCAACGAAATAGATCTCGATCGGGACCAACCATGAGAGCAGCAGAGCATGGCTCACGCTGAAGAAGGAAACAGGATTTCGAACAAACGATTCTCAGTGAGCGTGAACCAATGATAGGATCACGTACAGTAGAATGATTATTTGCCTTGGAGAGATCACGTCACTACTCTCATTGGTTGGTGTTGGAAGCGACAGTGTTAGATATCATGATCGTCTTGGATTAGGGTTTTTTTCCTTATAAGTAATTAACATTTACTTAAACATTTGATACCAAAAAATTAAAAAATTGTTACATAGTTTTGCTTATTATATCTTTTTTTTATGTACTTTGGGAAGTCAACAAAATAATGTGGTCAAAAGACTTCGAGGGCACGAGAACTCTATAAAAATACCAATTTCCTTTTTATCTTTATTTTACAGCGGGAAAAATCATCGACGTCTCTTCATCTTTTCGCCGCCTTTAGGGTTTAATTTATAACCTCTTCCACGTTTTGTTTCTCAGTTTCTTTTTTTTTCCCTGAGACGATCATCATGAGAAACTCGGTGAAGCGGGAAGCGGAATCGACCGGAGATCGCAGCAGAAGAAGAGAAGCCGATGAGCCGTCGTCGTCGGCGGAGAGACCTAAGATCGTGAAAAAGGAGAAGCAGAGTAAAAGCGTAACTGCTTCAGTACCACGGTCTCAAGAGCCGCCGATTCAGGAGGGGGAAGAACAAGGAATTGATGATCGTAGAGCTATAAGATCTCAATACCTAGCTCTTACCCACGAGATTAAAGGTACTTACTGTCTCTCGCTTCTTTCTACTTTTGTGTGTTTGTGTTTTTTTTTTTTTTTTATCTGTCTTTCTGACATAACTGTGTTTTGGTTTGGTGTATATATAGATGCTAAAGATGATTTGACCAAAGTTGATTCTGACAAGTTCAACCGTATCATTAATGAGGTTGAGAATTTGCACCAAAAAGGTAATTGTATTCTGTTTCTTTATATGCCTTGGTCTTAAAATTAGAGGAGATGTTTCTTATTTTGTACTGATTATAAGTCTTTTATTTGGTGGTGTCACAATTGTTCTATTTTTTGCAGTTCGGAAGCCTAGAGAGCAAGTTGCTGACGCGGAGGCGCTTTTGGATTTAGTGGATAGCGTGGTTTCATCGGTGAAATCTCAATCTGCTCATGGTGGTGTTTCTCCAGCTGAGTTTGTTAATGCCTTGATCAATGGTTTTGGGAAAACTTCTTTAAGAATCGATGCTGATGAAGAAAATAGGCTAGTGTCGATGAATTGGAAAGACCTTGGCTTTGCTGTCTGCTCTACGGTTTTGGTATCATGTGGTTGTTCAACAATGTGAGTTACTCTCTCTCTCTCTCTCTCTCTCTCTCTCTCTCTCTCTCTCTCTCACATTACAAGCTAAGTGCTTAATGTTAGGGATCTGAACTAATTGGTTTTAATTATTGTTCTTTTTGTTTTATTTTGTATCTCTTTTAGGA
The DNA here is from genome assembly GCF_030686135.1 of Camelina sativa. Taxonomy (NCBI): domain Eukaryota; kingdom Viridiplantae; phylum Streptophyta; class Magnoliopsida; order Brassicales; family Brassicaceae; genus Camelina; species Camelina sativa. Next base: position 10,303,487 of record NC_141898.1, on the reverse strand, counting down.
TAGGTCCTATGGATACTGAATTGAAACAAAGGAAAAGGTCAGTGGGCAACAGAAAACGTACAAAGCCTGGTGCAGGGGTTAGGCCAGAGGAGGTGAGTAATGTTTTTCAAGTTTCAGTAATCTTTAGTCTCTGGAGCAAATTTGACTGTGTGGTTTCCAAGTTTATGCATCTTTTGATTTACTCTGCATACTAATTAAGCTGCGTGTAATTGCATGCTTGATGTTTTAAAATCTCTTTCTATATTACTTTGTTTGTAATTGGTTTGATGTATCAGTCAGTACTGATTTGGCTACTTTTCATATCCTTTCAGGTTGATAATACTGAAAAGAAAACTGATACAGACAAAAACATGGCAACAATGTTTAACATCTTGCGGAAAAATAAACGTGTCAAGATTGAAAATTTGGTGCTCAATAGGAAATCATTTGCTCAGACAGTAGAGAATGTGTTTGCACTATCATTCTTGGTGAAAGATGGACGAGTTGAGATCAATGTTGATCAAAGTGGTTCTCATTTTGTTGGTAAGATTGACCTTTTCTTGTCTTGTTTTGGTATTTGATTTATGGTTTATATACAGTTATCTTGCTTTCCTGTTTTGTCCTTAGAGCCGAGGAATGCTCCTGCTGCGAACCTGGTGATGTCAGGGGAGGTCGTTCACAACCATTATGTACTTAGATTTGATTACAAAGATTGGGAGGTGCAGATTTAATTAGTTTTATTTCAATAATTCTCTTAGTGGTGTATTAATTAATTAGCTCTAATGAGTTTGGAATTTTGTGACTGTTGTTGTTGCATAGCCAATGAACAAAATGGTGGCAGTGGGAGAGGAGCTGATGCCACACAGGGAAACAGAAGTCGTTTCATCTACTTGTGACTTGCCATCGAAGCTCTCACAAGATTCTCATACGACGCCAATAAGAAACCTGTCGAGGAAGCAAGGTTTGGCGAGTCAAGAAGAAACAGTTGTGGAAGATTCTACTGACATTGAAGGCGACAATGAAGATAGTGAAAATCGCCGGGAATGCAAGCTTAGGAAGACTCACTTGTGAAGATGGTTCCTGAATTGACAAGTCTTTTAACTAATCCATTAGGGTACATAGCAACTTTTAACCTGTGGTTTCGATTTGGTAGGAAGCATCATTTATGTGGTTGGCAAATATCTTAATGGATTGTTTCTGGTTAGGATTGTTATTTTGATTGATGTTAGGTTTAGAAAGTTAATTAGGACCATCTTCCTCCTTAACTCGTGGTTTTAATTATTATTGTTCTTTTGAGTTTTAGTAAATTTCACTTTTGATCAGATAATAGTTAATCTATTGTCCAAATGTTCTTTCTATAATGCATGTCATATACTCACCAGTGGTTAATTAAATCCCGACGACTAGTTCCTACGACCATAATGGTTCTTTCCATGGTGCAAATCATTTAGTCATCTATTCTCTTAACCCTGACGATTTTATTTATTCACATAATGGCTAATCCCAAAATTTTGCACGAATATCCTCAAAGCATTACATATTTACATAATTTCTCCCATAATGTAGTGAGGCTCCTTGTAATTACCGAAAGCTTGGCAATATGTAAAAGTAATCTTTTTTTTAATGTAACACTTTTCTCTAATAATACTATGGGTTGGTTTTGCATTTATATAATAAATCGATACTGTCTTGTTCGACTTGTCTCACATGCAACATATCGAACACAAACGAGGAAAACCATTTACATCGGTTTTAGAGAAAAATAGCCTTTAATCTTTATTGTTAGTAAAAAAACAAAAAAAACAACGTTCAGAAACTTACTTGTCTTTGCTTTACAGTTGTAACATCGTCACTAGATTTTGGAATTTATTTAGTATTTAATTCTATACATAATCACCATTTTCATAATTTATGAAGATATTATTCTATTGGTTTTTAATAAAATATTATTCTATCGAATTTATTTTAGACTACTAAATATATTCTGGTAGATGTATATGATTTTACACAGACTTTTTTATATAAAAAAAAAAAAAGAAAAGGAAAATAAAATATAGCATTTCTGCACTAGCATATTTATTTGGAGAAAAAAATAAACAATATTTCTTTCGATATCAAATATACAATTATTTGAATGAATGAAAAAATGTATTCATTTCTCCAAGTTTTTATATATTCTAATATTGAAATCTGCCAAAAAGTATGAACCAAACAATATTTGTGCCTGTGTACAATTGTGTGCGAATAATATACTTTTGATATGTAACAGTTCACTGCAGTATGAATATTATAAATAAATAAATGAAAAAACCACAAATTCATGAATATTATATAAGCTTTGCAAATGAGCGACCTTAAAATTACAATTGCTTAATTATAAATTTATAATGATAAAATAGTTTTCCAACTACAATCACTCTCGGTTCCTTTTGGATTTCCTCTCTTCCTCCTTCCTGAACTTGATCCCACAAGCATTGCACAAACTCTGAAAACACACATTTACCAATTCAGTGATTAGTAATTAAATAATTCAAACCTGATTAATTTACTTACTTAAAAAAAATTAAAGACTAATTAATCACCTTAGGACCAAGAGGACCCCTTCGCCACATAGGAGTGGTAAGTGCGTTACAATTCACGTTCGTACACTTCCTCAACGTCCCTTCACCCCTTCCGCCACCCCTTCCGCCGCGGTAGTAGCCATCGCAACCGCGAAGCCGCTTCGCGTGAGCACTCGGGGTCTCGTTCCAAGCGTTGGCCATCAACTCAGTGTTGTTACGACTAGCTCTCCTAGCGGGAACGTCGATCAGAACAAACTCAGGAGTCACGGCCAGAGCCGGTGTCGATCTCGGAGACGGAGGCATCGGATAAGGACCGACGTTCAAGGTGTTAGGGACGCCGACGAACTGTTGAAAGATGTAATTGTAGACTCTTATATTCATGTCCACGTTGCTTCTTGCACCTTGGTCGTTGATCACTTCATGATCTCCCCGAAGAGACCGACGTAGGTTAAAAACCTCACCGCCGTCGTTGCTGATGCCTCCGCGGCTGCCTTCGTTGTTGTTGTTGTGATCTCCACGGCCACCGTCCACGACGACGTTGGTGTTGATGGTTCCCTATTTTTTGTTTGTTACGTAAGTAATTTATGTGATAAGGTTTTAATGTTTTTTTTCCTCCAATTAGTGTTTTTAGCATTAAGAGCTTAAGACAGAAATGTTAGCGTTTTTTTTTGGTCTTTCCAATTAATGAATTTAAGAAAAGTTCAATGAATTTTTTTAAAAAAAAAAACATGTGTATGATATAAGCTTGGAACTAGTCCATTTTCTTCAAAAGCAAATATATTAAAGAAGAAGAGATCTCTACGATTGAAGATTTTTCCATATTTATTCATGCCCACATCAATCAATTATAGTGAAAAAAATAAAAATAATTATGAATAAATGAATGAAATAAGACCTGATCAGTGATGGTTGAAGTGGTGGTGGAAGTGTTTAAGCTCAGATGTGTCTCAACAGCAGTCGAATTCGGCAAACCCAACTTCAGTGTTAAGTCCAACTCGTTCTCCATTTTCACTCTATAAAATTTGAAGAAAACAAAAACAGTATAAATTTCTTACAATATTTCTATGAATTTTCTGAGGATAATATATATATAAACAGAAAACATAAGATATGAATAGGGCATAATACACTATATGTGTTTAAAACACTTACTGCAAAGCAAAGGATTAAGCAAATCGATCAAGAAATTTAAGTTTTTTTCTTTTTTTCTTCAGATCTGAAACTAATCGATCCCCTAATCTTGTAGAGATCGTGTGTTGCTTTGGTGCCTATATTTATACACATTGATAAATATATGAACGTTTACATGTATATGTACACACGTATTTAGAGAGCAACAACAAGGCATGAGAAATGTGATTATCGTCAAATCATGATTGCTACATGACAAATCTAGCTTAATTTTGAGAAAAAAATACATTAAATATTGAAAACGGTAAAATCTCTTTAGGACCAAACCATGGAAATAACATGAGAAGACTGAGAGGGAGATCAGAACTTACAGCTAGAGACTCTTTTTCCTTAAATATAATTTTTTGTTCTCTTGAGTGAAATTTTTTGTAGTGAATTTGATGATATGAAGTGGAGTGATTTATAGATGTGGTAGGATTTTTTTATACGAAATTATTCAGTAATTTTATTCGTATCTCATCCTAAACTTTTATTTCTTCCAAATAATTTAGAGTCAATTTATATTCTTTGTATAGACATAGATTTACTATTAGTCGTCGTTCATTATTATTATTTAAAATTTTGCAAAAAAAATTTACTTAATTTTTGAATAAGAATTATATAACAATTGAAAAAGTTATGAAGTGCAAGCTATTGAAAATGTTGTTCATGATAAGTATTTAGTATTTATCAGATTTTTTTAAAAAGATTATTTATAAGACTATATAGTAGCTTCTAAGTTTTTAGTGAGTACAATACCCAATTCAATCATTGTATGACAAATTTAACCCAATTTTTCATTTGCGGAGTGATCCAGATCCTATTGTCAATTTTCAAATGATGGAAACTGTCCGTGTTGGACTCATCACATATTAGGTTTTTTATGAGATGTCAGATTGATCGTTAGCATCCTCTAAAAAGATTTCAATCGATACATTATGTCCACGCGTCGTAATTTAGTTAACTACCTAAAAATCATCCATATTACTCCCTCTATCTCACATAGTTTGATGTTTTAGAAAATAATTTTTGTCTCTCAAAGATTGATATTCTGAATATTTTTAATATATTTTTGTTTTAATAATTACTGATGTTGTAGAGTGTATGGAGTAGGAAAGTGGGAAAGTAAAAAAGTATCAGAAAAATAAATCATGACAGATCATAAATAAAATAAAAAAATCATGAGAAAACAAAATTAATCATATATTCCCTCTGTCTTAATATGTGTGTAAAATCCTAAACATCTAACTATGTGAGAAAGAGGGAGTAGTTTTTTATGAGAAGTCACAAGTCAGATTGATCGTTTACATCTTCTAAAAAGATTTCAATCGATGCATTATATCCACACGTCATAATTTAGTTAACGACCTAAAAATCATCTGTAACTGCTTTATGTTATTACTAGTTTGAAAATTTGCAATTTGTACAATTGGAAACTTTGGCTTCAATTGGTGACTACATTTTAGGAAAAGAACAAGGAGGAATGTCATATTCCTCTCTATTCCACAATTTTTTTACCATTTGACAGTAATAATTTTTCCTTTACATTCCTCTACATTCTAAAAAAAATAAGGAACAATAGAACAAAAGTGTTCTTCCCCAAAATTGATGAGGAACAAAAAGAACAAATATTAAAATTCGTTTTTATATTTTAAAAAAATAAAAAATAAGTTTATTAATAATATTCAATTTTCTAATATAATAATTTTCATATTTTTATAATGTATTGACAGAAAAAATAATTTTGATATGAATTTCATGTTGAACTAATCTTAAGGCTATTTGAAAACCATATATGAATAGTAAAATAAATTTAAAAAACTCATATTTATATCATAAATAAAAACTAAAATTTTTTTAAATTACCTTTAAAATTGTATTGTAGGTTAATATTAAATATTAATATTTAATATGACATATTTAAAATTTAATTTACAATTTTTAAAACAATGAAAAATTCATTGTATATACATTAGAAGTAGTATTAGTATTAGTATTGAATTTGATTTATTTAATATTTACTATATTTAAAAATATATTTTTATTGTTTGGTTACCATTTACTATTTAGTTTATTCTGTGCAGATTTTCCTTTCATTTCTCAAAAACAGTTTATTCTATTTTGTATTGTTTTTTTTATTCATTTTTTTTGTTCTTCTAATGGTTACCGGTAGACCCTTTATTTTTCGTCAATGTATAGTTGTAAACTGCTTTGATTTAAATTACGAAACGCACTATAATTTTATTTATTTACATTAAATCAACATATATATAAATTAACTTTTCAATTTTTGAATGCCCGTCCAACTTCTTATAGATATGAATTCTACTATCAATCTTGTCAATGGTGAACCTTGATTCACTTGTTTGAGGGATGTTCAATACATTATCATCATGATTATCAAACCATTTTAGTTAGAATTTATAGGTAAGAACTACGGAGAGACTAATTTTACATAAAACATCTATAAATTAATACTTAGTATAAATTAATAATTATTATAAATTAATAAGATAATACTCTTTTTGTTCCATTTATATGATGTTTTAATTTTTTTTTTGTGTTCTATATTATTAAATTTTTCTCATATTACTATGCATAATTTATGTTCTGCAGTGTGTATGACAATTAGTATTATGCATGTTTTTTCTATTGGTTAAAATTTTAAAAATAAATATTCAATATTTTTTTTATTAAAATATTTATGGTTTCTTAAATTTTGGGTTTTCACCTAAAAGATCTTATAAAGTGGAAAAATGAGAGTATTTATTATTGAAATCCTATGTAAACATGTGATCCTATTATTATCATAAATTACTAATTTTATAAACTTATTTAGATATACCTTAAGACAATTTAAGTAAATATGACCATAGTGTTGTTTGTTATTTTTAAATTGCCATTCTTATTTAGTTGAACTCATCTATAATCTTTTCTTATTTCATCAAAAATATTTACATCAAAAAACTAAAAACAAAAAAATTAGGAAACTATAAATATTAGCAGAAAAAATTAATTTCATTAGGTATTAATTTTTATAAAATTAGGAAACTATAAATATTAGCAGAAAAACTAATTTTCATTAGGTATTAATTTTTAAAAAATTAGGAAATTTCTCTATAAATAATAGCTTTATAAATCAATAAAATGTGAGCTGGATATTAATATATAGAGGTTTTTACTTATCATTGCACTTAAAAAAATTCATTCGTACCTTCAAGAGTTTTTTTTTAGTCTTTTAGAGAAAACAAATAGGTAAATTTCGATGATACCAATCAAAAAGAATCTATAATATATATATTTTTCAGCATAACGTTCATATTTACCAATTTATTCTTTTTTATAACAGGTAGAAATTTGTGTCAGGGTCCAAAATAAAATTTTGTCGTCAGGTCACAAAGCTTCGGTTACAGTAATAATAACACGCAAATTTTGTGTGTATAATCGAAAATTTCAAAAGACCCGTTGTGGTTGGTTTGTTGCATGAGCGAGCTTTTAGATTAGCTGTGCCAGCGAGTAAGAGAGAGAGAGAGAGAGAGAGAGAGAGAGAAAGAGAGTTAAGAGATTTCGAATTTTGAATGTCGAAGATAGTTTTTGGGAACGAGTCACTTGTTGGGTCTTTGAATCCATCGAACAAGAATACGTACAAAGTGACGAACAGGATCCAAGAAGGGAAGAAGCCTTTGTATGCTGTTGTTTTTAACTTCCTCGATTCTCGATTCTTCAGTGTCTTCGTCACCGGTGGTGGTAATCGGGTAAAGGTTTCAACTTTTCAATTCGGAATCAAAAGGTTTCAATTTTGGGGTTTTTTTTTTTTTTTTTTTTTTTCTTGACTGGGATTGATTTGCAATAATAGGTACTTTCCTTTTGTGTCTTATTCTGGATTTCTAGCCTTGTGTGAGATTTAAAAATTGAAACTTTTTCTTCTTAGTTGTGCTTATCTAAGTGTTCCTTTTGAAACGGCCATCAATGATTTATGAAGTGTCTAGTTTTTTAAGCATTATGTATGGTATTGGAGATTTCGTGAATGCTATGTCTTTTTTATTTTAAAACTAGTTGGAGTGACTGAATTGGTTACCTTTTTATACTTGATTGCTTTACATTGTTTTCAATGAGAGTTCCTAATATAGCTGATGATACTTTGCTCATTCAATGATTTTATTTTAAACCTTTCTGATATTGGAGATTTTGTGCAAGATATTGGAGATTTTGTGCAACTAAATATAGCTGATAATACTTTGCTCATTTTTACTTGGTCTGCTTATTTTAAGCCTTTCTAATTTAGTTGGAGTGACTTGGTTGCCTTATACACTTGATTGTTCTTTCTTGTTTTCAATGACGGTTCCTAGTTTACTCCTTTGGCTCACTTCTCTTCTGTGGGTAGTTTGGGCGTAGTGGGCTTTGATGTCGTGTGAAACTTCCCGGCTTCCGTTTAAAAACCAATCGGAAATGAGTGGAGTTAATTCGTAACCTTCTATACTTGATTAGGTTTCATCCTCTATGGACTCTGTGGTCTTCGGTCGATACCTGTTTGGGATTTGTGGGCTTTGATACCATGAGAAAGTTCTTTGGTTCATTATATAATCTTATACACTTTGATTTTGTTTCATCCTCTTTCTAATGTGGTATTCCTAATACTGGTTTCCTTCTCTGCAGTAAGGTCGTTCAGTTGCTCAATGTGATTTTATTTCTTAACTAATTGCAAATGTTTCCTTCTCTCTCAGTTCCAACTGAATTTTCAGTTGAATTATTTTTTTGGTGATAGTTATTTAGTCTCATCAGCAGTTATACCATTCGAAAGTTTTCCGGTTTCATTTTTGAAAACCAATGGGAAATTTGTAGAGTTAATTTGTAATGTTATATGCTTACTTAGGTCCATTCTCTTTTTAATGCAGTGGTTTTAACAGTTTTTTTTTGTTTCTGCAGTAAGGTTGTTTGGTAGCTTAATGTGATTTTCCCTAGTTTCTGTGTAATTGTCAATTGAGTGATTTTATGGTGTGCAATACTAGTTAACAATATTCTTGAGTTCCCCATAAAGTTTTAACCAATGGTTCTTTCATCTAATATCTACTGAGCTGGGTCATATATCTCATTAGTGCCATTGGTGTATCTCTTATTATGTAGATTACTCTGTACAATTGTCTTGAAGATGGAGCCATATCTGCATTGCAATCTTATACTGATGAGGATGTAAGGAAGTATACATATTATAGATTTAATATCTCTTCCATGAGTTAAAAGAAGTTATATTTCATTGAGGCCATTTGAGTGTATGTCTATGTGTTCTGGAGATCAGAAGGAAGAATCATTTTACACTGTAAGTTGGGCGTGTGGCGTTAATGGGAACCCATATGTTGCTGCTGGAGGAGTAAAAGGCATAATCCGAGTCATTGACGTCAACAATGAAAGGATTCATAAGGTATTATTGCAATTCTATAAGCTTTTGAATGACATGGAGAATTTATGGATGTTCTATGTATCCTAGGAAATGATTCTATTTCTTTCTTGTATAATCTGTGCTCACATATGTGCAGAGCCTTGTGGGCCATGGAGATTCAGTAAACGAAATCAGAACACAACCTTTGAAGCCTCAACTTGTGATTACTGCTAGCAAGGTACACCTCTTGGCTTTCTTTTCTTTCTAAAATATCCTGACATTTATTTATTTGCTGATGATTAAGAGCTCTTATGTTTAACTGGTATCAGGATGAATCTGTTCGCTTGTGGAACATTGAAACTGGAATATGTATTCTGATATTTGCTGGAGCTGGAGGTCATCGCTACGAAGTTCTAAGTGTGGTGAGCCAATATGGTTTTTATACTCCCTTAAATGATAAGAAAGATAACTACAATCTGACTCAGTTAATTTCGTTTAGTATATAGAGAGTCACATGTTAAGAATAACCATTTTATCTTGAAAATTGTAGGATTTTCACCCTTCTGATATTTACCGTTTTGCTAGTTGTGGTATGGATACCACTATTAAAATATGGTCAATGAAAGGTACGATCAAGCACATTTGTAAGGAACCCTTTTGAGAACAATGGCTTGTGGTTCGTTTGCATGATCATCTTATTCTTTGGCTGTCTTTAGAGTTTTGGACATATGTCGAGAAGTCGTTCACATGGACTGATGATCCTTCAAAATTTCCCACGAAGTTTGTCCAATTCCCTGTGAGTATTTTGTTTTCCCTTGTCTTGTATAACAACAAGTGGTATACAATTATTCATGGCCTTTGTTGATAACATTACTTCTATGATAGGTATTTACAGCTTCAGTTCATACGAATTATGTAGATTGTAACCGTTGGTTTGGTGATTTTATTCTTTCAAAGGTTAGTCAGTCAATGATGGTTAAGATCATTTCATTTGGTGGAATAAGTCAATAGCGGATAGGTGTAATATTAAGACACTTACTCTTGTGTGTTCTATCTGATTTTAGAGTGTGGACAACGAGATCGTGTTGTGGGAACCACAACTGAAAGAGAATTCCCCTGGAGAGGTAAGGATCTCTTTTCTGCGTCAACAGAACCAGATTCATTCATTTCATCACATCTTTTACAGATTGAACTTTCTGTGGTTTGCAGGGTACTTCTGATGTTATGCTAAGATACCCGGTTCCGATGTGCGATATTTGGTTTATCAAGTTTTCTTATGACCTCCATTTCAATTCTGTCGCAATAGGTGATCAGAGAGCTCACTAGATACAAATTTGCAGTATATACTTATTGAACATTTCTTATTCATTTTGTGACAAATTCCTCGTTGGTTTGGTATCAGGTAATCAGGAAGGAAAGATTTATGTCTGGGATTTAAAAACTTGTCCTCCTGTTTTGATTACAAAGTACGTTAATTTCGGATTCAGATTTAGTCAAATGATCAAGCTTAGCTTTGGTGTGTCTTTGTTTGTAGTCTTGACGTAATTATTTGTTGCCATATAGGTTATCACACAATCAATCAAAGTCTGTAATCAGGCAAACCGCCATGTCTGTCGATGGAAGGTATAATCCATCTTCTCTCTCACCAAATGCACTGAAAACTTCATAATTTTATTTATGACTCTATAATTTACTGTAAATGAAACCAAACATTGGATTCTGACGTACTCTGTTTCTTCCATGATATTGTAGCACAATTCTTGCTTGCTGCGAGGACGGGACTATATGGCGCTGGGACATGATTAACAAGTAGCGGTCTGATTCTTGTAGGAATTGATGAATTAGGAGTGCTGAGAAATGAGATCTCCATTCTTTTGTTGTAACTCTTATATGGTTTTATTTGCAATAGTTTGTCTCTACGCCCTGAAACCTTGAGATGCTCCCTATAGCCTTGTAAACGTCAACATTTGAACCACTTTGTAAACCCTCTATGAAATTTTCACTTGTTCTCGTCTGTTCAATGCACAAGGCTGTATCCTGGAGCTTTGTTGCAGGAGCCACTTTCCTTCATTAGCTTTCTAGTCTTCAAAGCATTGTCCCATGCTCCATTAGCTGCATATACGCCGGCCAAATTTATATAATTGACTGGTTTCTTCGGTTCCATACTCAGAAGCTGTGAGGCTGCTACTTTACCGAGCTGCACGTTCCCATGGCGCTTGCACGCATCAAAAAAAGATCCCCATGTTGATGAGCTAAGATTTGTAATACCCTCTTTACTTCTTATCAGTTCATAAGCTTCTTCCAGGTAGCCACCACGTGCAAGCATATCTATGATGCAAGATAAGTGCTCTTCTCGAGCTTCGATACCGTGCTTGTTGATCATTGTGTTAAAAATCTTCCAGCCTAGTTCGGTTTGTCCTGTATGGCTACAAGTAGAGAGGAGAGAAAGAAATGTAACGTCATTCGGTTTGATCCCTTCATGCTCCATTCTGTTATAAAGATCAAATGCTTTCTGAATAGTTCCGTGTCTTCCATATCCTGCAATCAGAGAGGTCCATGATCTCACATCTTTCTCTTTTATCTCTTCAAAAGCAAGGACTGCATCCTCAAGTTCTCCAGACTTTGCATACATATCTATTAGCGAGTTACCCAAAGCAACATCAAATCTGACTTGGGAGGATTTTAAGGCGAAACCATGGATTTGTCTTCCAATGGTTACAGATGCCATGTTGGTGCATATTTTAAGCATAGAGGATACTACAACTTCGTCCATCTTTGTTTTCATCCGTATCATCTCTTTGAAGATATCAAAGGCATCATCACTTCTACACTTTGTCTGCTGTGTGAAACCTGTAATTATAGCAGTGCAAGAGATTAAGTCTTTTTTTGTCGTGCCCTCGTATAGCTTCCAAGCATTGGCAATGCTACCACACTTCACATATGCATCAATCAGAGACCTAATCAGTGCACTAGATCTTCCAAAACCCAGCTTGATCGCTAATCCATGTAATTCACCGACTATATCAAGACACTTAACAACTATAGAAGCTCTCAAGAGGCTTCCAAAGGTGAAACAGTCTGGCTTCTTCCCTAGCACAGAAACAACACAAGAACCCATTTAACCAAACTGAGTCAAAAAGGTTTTGAAATATGTGGGAAGAATAAAAACAAGTAGTTCACCTTCGGAGAGCATTAACTGAAACAGACTAAACGAAGTATCTGCACAAGCATTAGCGGTGTATCCATCAATCATTGCATTCCAAGAAACCAAATCCCTTTTGTTCATTGAATCAAACAGAAGATGAACTTCCTTCATCTTTCCAAACCTGGCATAAAGAGAAAGCAATACACTCTTCACAACTAAGTTCCCTGCAAATCTCCCTTTCTCCACACAACCTTGTATCTGCATCCCTTCTTTAAGACATCTCAAATCTTTGCACGACTTCAAAACACTCCCGTAAGTGTGCCGATTAGCCTTAACGCCTTCCTGGTGCATCTGTTTGAACAACAGCAACGCGTCCTTGTGATATCCACATCGAGAAAACCCCGAGATCATAACTGTCCAAGAAACCACATCTCTCTTAGGAATTCTATCAAACAGCTTACGTGCGTGTTTCATATCTCCCTGTTTCGAGTACAAATCTATCAACGTATTGTTCAACTGGAGATTGGATCCGAACCCATTTGTAACCGTATCCCCATGGATCAACAGAAGTTGTTTCTTGACGATTTGAAAGCTGCATAATTTAAGAGCTTTGAGGTACAAAGATGGACTTAACAAGTAAGGTTTCGAAACAACTAAACTCTCCCCATAAGCAGCCAGCATTATCCAACAACTGTAGAGACTATAAAGTGATCCCTTTTGATTCAATGGACTCAAAATCAATCACGAAGAACGTAAAAAAAAATTTCTGCAAAATTTCTCAGACTTTTCAATTCAAAAAGACAGTTCCTTTTTTGTTATGCATACACAAGTTTCGTTTCCAATAAAAGATACAAAATTTCCCGCGCTTCAAGTAGTGATTCTCACATCTCTATATATATATGGGGGGCTATATACATTAAAGAATTAGTTTGCCTTCTTCACTTCTTCTTGTGAGTATAAAAATTTCAGATTTGGGTTCGTAATGTAGCCATTAAGCTCTGCAAAGTCTCGAGTTTTTGCTTGAGCTCGTTGGCGTGATTCGCGGAAGATTCTGAATCGCTGAGATCAGAAACTAGAGCTGAACACTTGGCTTCTAACTCCATCGACGCTTCTTCAATGGAAGTAATGGTAGATTCTAGGTTTGTACGTGACGAGATTTCTCTCATAGAGTCTGATGATGCAGCAAAAGGTGAGATTTTGGGACTTCCTGCTCTGCTCGCTTTTGGAGAGAACATCTTGTCAAAACCTTCACTTCCTGCAACAACGAGACATAGAGTTATAAGCCAAAAAGGCAAAAGTTGAAACTATTTATAAAATAGATGCAGAGGAGTTTGAGATAAGTATACCAAGGTTGCTTAGTTGATTTAGCGTCGCCTGGCCAATAGATTCTTCAAGCTTCAGCACACGTAAAACCCCTGCGACTATCCTTCCCATTGCATCAACCTCAGATTTGCACAAGAATGACAAATGTTGCAACTCGTCCTTTGTAACAACTGCCTCAACCTTGCAGCACAAAGGACAAAAACCCCTATTACAAAAACTACTTTAAAAAAGAAAGAAGCAAAGAGCAATGAGATCAGCTTCACTTACAGGTTGCTTAACAGAGAATTTCAGACTTTCTGCCACCCAGTTTAATGAGTCATCATGAACAGATTTGTCATCCGATGCCACAATATTCGCTTCAATGTTTACACCTCCATGCACGTGACCATTTTCGTAAACTCCATTTGTAGGCAAACCATTACAAGAATCAGTCCCTTTCTGCATTTGAGGCTTCACTGTCTGTAGACCTTCAACACTGACCTATAATGCATTTCACAAATAAAATTTAAAAGGCTAAGTAATACATAAAGGTCCACAACGCTTATGGCATTCAAGAATGTTATTTTGTAAGACACCAGAAAGATAAAGTTGCTCTGAGAGTTACATATGGTTTTTCTAAGACACCACAAAACTCTCTCTCCTTCAAAGTGAAGGTTATCATTAACCTCAGAGAGTTTAGGGTAAGAAATTGAGCTGTGGAGAAATAGGGAGTACAGATACTTACAATTATTGAGTCCACAGGATACTTGTGAGCATCATACTTATTTTCTGTCCCATTTGGATCCACATTCTTCGGTGTACTCTTGGCTATTACTCGGAAAGTACGGAAATTTGTGTGCCAACACCTCTCTTCTCTTCCAATATCTTCATTATTCAGAATTTGTGTGCCAACACCTTCTCTGCCCTCCAAAGCAAACAACCAGTCTCTTAACTCAACAGAGACATCAATGTCATCTGGCCTTCCCAAATGTTGGAAACCATCGCCATTCCAGTTTCCTGGAGTTCCATCTAGATGAATATATTAGCAACAGTGGTTAGCGAAACTAGAAGCTGTAAACAAGAACAATCTGTACAGAGGATACTGTCACATGAACTATATGAAATGTAAACAATCAAGATGGGTTTTTTCAGTACCCTTTTTCCTGTCATCAACTATAGATGCTTTGAAAAGTTTTGACAAAGGTCCAGAAGATAAATGCTCTAATCCTCTAGACAGACCCTCTCCTGGACCGCCATCATGATTCAAAATTCCGAATCTGTGTAATAGAGCTTCAGCATAGCTCATTCCTCCTCCTAGGCGTACACCTGAAATACAAGCCACGATGCTTACACTGTGGCACTCCATATCCTTTTCACTCAGGGGAATCACATGTGTTATGCTTATGTCCAGAAAAGGTGTCATAAGAGTGCTGCCACTTTGCCCATCATGTCTTCCGTTGACAACCCAAAAAACACGCCTCAGTGGGGTAGACCCATTACAGCTAACTAAGTGACCATTCCAGCTATTCTCATGTTCATGTTGTACGTCCGTATCTACACAATCTACCTCAATGTTTTCCCAGTATATGTTGGAGGATACTGCAATAGCGCCACCAAGGGTTCTATGAGTTACCTTCACAGAAAGATCTTTGCCAAGAAATTGAACGAGTGGCATGTCCTGAGTACTAGTAAAGGAAGACTCAAGAAACTTAAGCTGCAGATCCTTCAAAGCCAATTTCACAGCAGTATCACTAGGAACTTTCTCCAACAACCCTCCAGTCAAAGAAACAGTATTCTGGCGTTTGCTTTCTTTAACAATTGAAATCTTTTCACTGACCTTACCAAAGTAAGAATAGAGGTCCAGAACAAAAAATAACTGCTCCACTGAAGCATGCGAAATATATTGCTCACAAGCAACTCCTATGCGAACGATACCACCAGGAGGAGGAATTATTACCAGTGGCTTTCCATCAGCAGATACCATAGCAACTTCAATAGACATGTCTTTTCCTTCAACACAATTCCACAAACCCATTTCCGGACCACGAGAGCTCTGAAGTTCAGTTGAGTTGGGAGATGTTTCCAAAGCCAAACTAAAATGTGAGGCTCCAGCTGTCCATTTCTTTTGGCTGGCGTCAATAGGCTGTCCTGGCCAAAGAGAGAAGCACGCAGGATCCTTCTCCAGGTTTAGTAGCCGAACTTTTAGGGTAGGTGACTCCGCAAAGGATAAGTTTTCAATATGAAGGCTTGCCCCAACGAAGGAATTTTTTACGGAAAGGTTTTCTTTGATTGCTGAATCTTCCAAATTACTCATGTCTAATGGAACAGAGACATCTAACTCCCTCAGGGTGAAAAGAAGAGAGTTAACAGAGTTATCGGGCAAAACATCACCAGGATTCACAACAATGCCATCAGCCAGAAAAGAAGATATTCTTAAACAAGCTTCTTCCTGAAGATGAACCTGAGAAAGGATAGAAGAAGAAAATGGTGAGGATTTGTTAAAAAGAGTAAATTTTGATCTTTACGTTATATACACATACCATGAGTGGTTGGCACTGGATAACTGTCTTTGAGAAAAAGTGTGGGGGTTTTGGGGATGGCTTGACCTGAAGAGAATGTAGGGAGATCAAGGGTACATCCTGAACTATTTGCCACGGGCCGTTGTCCAATGGATATATGAGAGGGCAAAAATTCTTGGCTGTCCCAAATATATGGAAGGAAAATTAATCAGCATGAAAATGTTTTAGCAACTGAGAGGATCACAATAAAAGAATCTTTGTAATATACAGCCAGGATTGTAAATACCAAAGTCGGGAACTGCAAGGTCTTCAGCAGTAGCTTTCATGGATGGTTGCACTAGAGCACAAGGTAAGCGCGAAAAAGCATCCCTGAATTGAAACCATTATGCAAGAACTCTTATTTTAAATTTGTGAACCAACGCAGTTACAAGGAAATTATATAAACGTTATAAAAAAAGATAACCAGCAAATGCTAGCTTCAAAAGAACACCATAAATAGAGTACTAAGTAGTTTCTTTGAAGTTTCCACAACTCTTTTCTATTTATATCGTATGACATACACTATCAAGTAAAATTTTGGCTTCTGCAATCTATTAAACACAAGGTAATTGGATAAAGGTTTCAAAAGCGCCAACAGAAACGAAGATCCTGACTATGCAAATTGCAACTACGACAAACATAATGCTCTGAAGATCAACAGAAATTACAAAGTGCTCAGAGTTCATTCTAGAAAAATTGCAAAGAATACTATTGATATGATGATCGGTAGCATAGTCAGAACTTTAAAAAGGCTATAAACAGATTACTCTAATCAGGAGTTTTACTATTTATCCCGACATAAGCATGTTCACCTTAAAAATAGCCCCCCAATCAAAATCTTGGTCAAGTAGTTAGCTGATTCTCCGTCCGAAACACAGGCCTGCACGTATATATGCCAAGTGATATCAGATTTCAGAACCACATAACAAGATATAATTCATTAAGATGCTAAGCGTACTGAAGATCATTAAATCATCTGAGGGCAATAAACTTTATAGTGAACATAACATGAAGGGAAAAGATATATAGAGCTTGAGACAACCAAGTTAGTGGTCAAACCCATTCTATCCATTAGTCATTTTAAAGATTTGTTTACCATGAAACTACTTTGATGAGGGAGCAAATCTGGTCCAAATCCCTAATTTCTTTGTGAAACATTGCCCGAGATACGATTTCATTATAGATCTTTTGTATCTTGTTCCAACTCATACTCACACTTGCAATAAAATCATAAGAACAAGAGTTCCTAAAATTTGGTTTACGATTTCCCAGAAATAAGAAAGTTTCATAGTGCATAATGTGAATGCAGGAAACAAAATCATGCTAGTTACTAGATCAAATTCTAAGAATCAGTGAGAACGTACTCGAGAAAAAAGGAGTGACTGCATTAGTAGTTCCAGTTGGAATTCTGAAACGTAGAAAGATGGTAAATGTTAAACCCAAGAACGAGAATAATGATTTCATGCAAGACCCCACTCTTAGCTAGCATGAGGTGAGTCAAATCAACTAACCAGCATCTTTAATGCAAAGAAATACATGGTCCACAAGAACGGAGACAAGAGAGCGTCCTGCTGCTTCAGCAGACTGGTGGAGGCATACCATTAAAGGGTGAGAAAAAAAGAATTAAAGTAAATCGTTTCCTTAATAAAGATCCATCGAAAGTTTGAAATTTAAGACCTGCTGAGATTTTGGATCCACATCTCCTCGGTTTAGGCATAAGTACATCCCAGTTAGAAAGCGGAGAAGAGCTCGCAACCCTGTAAAGAAGAATAACGAGTAGACTTGGTTATTCATCTACATCAACCTGTTATCAGAAAACTAAGAGAATATGTTTTCAAACCTGGTTCACTTAAGGCTGGACAAACAGCTTCTGGAATGTGCAACTGGACTTCAAGCCCAAGTGGACTGTTAAGTGCTGTTCTCTGAACTGTGATCTGAACAAAAGGCAACCATCAGGGCTAATGAATTAGGCAGCAAAACATCTAATGCATTCAAGCACTTTGCTTAAATATCATATATACAAGTACAAGAGAATCGAATACAAATGTTTACATATGCTTCGCCAGAAATTCCTTCTAAAAAGCGTTCTCCTCCAAAGAAAACTCGTTTTGCACCATCATCGTCTCTAAGATTTGCTTCTTCAGAGCGGGCTAAATTAGCATCAGTGAACATATCAGGATGTGGTAGAAGATCAATTGATAAAGCTTCCCATTCAAGTTTCTGATAACGAAAGGATATGCATCACAGGTAGAAAAACAAATCACATCAGGAGTATTATCTTCAAAAAAAATTAACAGGTAGGAATAAAGTACTTTTAAAAGCAAGCACCATGGAAATAGATGGATATTTGGCACTGTTTTCGTTGAAACGGAATGCTCAATCTTGAGCCATCAAAAATATAATATCAAGGAAAACTAGCTAACGAGTGGCATCAATACCTTAAACAAATAAATAAATCCTGTGTTAGTAGAGAAGTCCCTTGCTTCTTTCAGATTTACAACCTGTAAATGAAAATTCATTCAGAAATACTAATTCTTCCAGAAAAGAATTTTCTTACACCATTGCTCGCAAATCTCACCTTCCAACTCTCATTAGTGGTATACAGAACAAGGTTACGTATTGTAATAGATGCCAGCGGAGCAGCCCTAGATATAGAGTATAAAAGCTTAGACATACGTAAGCAACAACTCAGGGCACTTAAATTCCCCGAGTAGAGGAAAACGAAAATGAAATTTTAGTCAGGTAGGAGTGTGAAAGGCATAAATTATAAAACAACCAGAACTATGGATCAAACGAACCCTAAGTAACGAGATTCCAACAGACATGAAGCTAAATCTCAAATTGATTGAAAATGGGTGCAGTAAAAGCAACTTACCAGGCTGCCCCTCCTTCACGGTGAGCACCGCCTCCAGTTTCAAGAAGAAGATTGACCACCTTAACTTGTAAAGTCATTCCATCTGCAATCTGATCGAGATAATAAAAGATCATTGCACAAGTACCTATATATAGGAAATGAATATAACTATAAACCCGAAGAAAGAAATCACTCAGTCAAACTGACATCATTGC
This sequence comes from Camelina sativa, assembly GCF_030686135.1. Lineage (NCBI taxonomy): Eukaryota > Viridiplantae > Streptophyta > Magnoliopsida > Brassicales > Brassicaceae > Camelina > Camelina sativa. The sequence goes on along the minus strand of NC_141898.1, from coordinate 10,284,326 downwards.
TACGACAAAACAAAAGGATTATATGCATAACTAGTCTTCAACCAAATGTGCAAGAAAGACAATTAATCAACAAAGCTCAAAACCACCTACCTAACAACAGAGTGATCGAAACCACAGCAAATACAGCCTATTTTCCTCATTCTTGCATTTTTAGCCTACCTACTATACTGAAATTTACAATACAAACATATATTGGACAAAGCATTATCTCATTTCCTTAGGAAATATAATCTCAAGGGGAGATAAAAATTATATTCTTCTATATATGGAGAAAATGGCACATGGTAGTTATCAGTTTTGTTTGCAGAAATCTCAAAATGGTAAATATTAGAGGAGGCTAGACTAGTAATGCCTCTGTGCTTTATGGGATAAATTTTTGAAATATTGACCAAACAAAGTAGCAGAGATACCACACCTTGTCAGCGAATCCATAACCATTACTTTTTCCAGAGGCGGTAGGAGACTGAACACTAAAGGAAAAGAAAAATAGAAAGACTCAATAATATTCTGGGAAATTAAACAAAGCCTCACAGTTAAGACTGGGCAGAAAGGAGAACAGATGAAGTAGGGACTCAGTACCTGCTTGGACCCTTTGTCACATCAGCATCAGGATTTTCTTCAAGAACAAGATCGAGTTTATCGATTTGCACAACTACGGGTTCAGTTTGTACATTACTGACATATGGAAGCTGTATGAAGGAGGAAATGAGAGAAGGAAAACAAAATTCAATGCTTGTAAAATAATAAGATAGATCACACACGTTAACAGAAACCAGAATAATTTTTTCAGTTTAGTAGCAAGTTCCATCAAATCAAAGCCATGTTCTTAGCAATCCTAAAATATAATTGGTAGAAAAGGTGAAAACTAGAGATATGCACTCAAGATTATGGCCTTAGTTTTTTCAACGAACCATCTCAAAATCAAGAAAAAAAAAAGTAGACTAAGATGTGCAGACTCTGCTACTATCCCCAATTTCACATGAATTTATACTCAATTCCCCATTTAAAAACAATTAATCACAGATAAACAATGGGGAAGGAGTTGAAACACAAACCATGATTTCCAATTTTCCAACTTTGGCAGTAGTCACACTAAGTGCGGGTGGCAAACCCATACTGGCGTGTATAGCCTCACCATTAATGTCTGCATAACACACAAAAAAAAAATCTAAAATCAGAAAGAAGACATTTTTATTCCCAATGAAGATAAAGAACTCGGAGAAGAAAGGGGACCTAAGTTAGAAAGCTGAGCGGTACGGCCTTGAAGCTTGAACTGATCTCTGGTGAATGATTTAAGCCAATACTTGAGTGTATACTCCAAGGCTCGTGCCAGTATTGACTCCATTTGCTGATCGATCGATCGATCCTGTGATTCCAAATCACAAACACCAAAACGATGGAATCAACAGCAGCTCCAGCTCATTCGACGATCCCAGATCCGAGAAATTGGGTTTCTGTAGAAAAAAGCAAAGACGTGGAATCGAGAAATGTTGAGTCTTTAGGACATTTACAGATTCTTTTGTTTCTCTAAATAATAAATTCAGAGAATAAAAAAGAAAAAAAAAAAAGGACTGTAACTTATCAAATGTGTGTTCTCAACTTCTCATGGGAGAAGAGAAGATGAGAGAACAAAAATTAATTATTGTTGTTATGTAAGACTGGCACGTGCGAGACTGTTCACGTGTGAAGAAGAGATGACCGACTAGTTAGAATTATTGAAGTAGCTAGAGAGACCTTGAAAGAGTAGTAGTGTAGTATTTACTATTTAGTATTTACTATCCCCATCATGTCGGCCATTAATTAATGGATGATGGATGAAATTCAAATCATAGAGGTTGGGCTTTAGTCGAACATCTCAAGGATTTGGTCTCAAACGTCGCTAAGAGCATCTACATCCAATGATCTTTTATTTTTACCTCTATAATAGAGATCTTCTATAATAGGGATGAGTTTTACTCCAACCCACCTCTATTCTCACCTCTAAAACAGAGATTGTTATTTTTTCCTTTATTTAAAACTCACCTCTATTATAGAAATTTTTATTCTAGAGAAAAAAAATAGGGAAAACCATTGGAGATGGTCTAAGTTTGGGATTTGTGTGATTTTGATTCAAGAAGTCTCATCTTCTCTACTCAGTCCTCATCATGTTCAGCCATTAACGGATGAAGTAGAGAGACTGTTTTGTTTCAAACATCGCACTACTGTATTTTGGGAAATATGTTATGGAACAAAGTATATTAAATTTACCGCATCGAAGCTAACCATCAACGCCTCAGTAAAATTAGTCACATCTTATGAGAATGAGATGGATTTGTGTCACTATATTAGGTTCTCTCTGTCTTAACCAGATGTGTTAGATGAGTTTGTTTGATAGAATGATGAGATCATGAGAACTGATTTGAGCGGAAGAGGGGATAAGGTGAAATGTTTTTGCTACATCTGTTTTAAAACATGGGCCTTAACTGTAAGGCGTATAATGGGCCCAATAAATAGGAAACGTATAAGATGCGCCACCGTCTTACTTTTTAGGGTTCTTGTGTCTTCTACACCAAAATGGCAAAACCTATCGAATGCCTTTTTTGGAATTGGAAGAAACCACAATGAAAAAAAACAGAGTTTTTAAATATTTAATAACCTAGGTTTCTCTGTGCTACATCGATCGACCCTTTTTTCAACGACGATGATGATGTCAAATCTTCCAAAGGATTTGGTGGAGGAGATTCTCTATAGGGTTCCGTTTATACACCTAAGAGCAGTGAGATCTACTTGCAAAATGTGGAACGATATATCCAAAACTAGGAGCTTTGTAAACAAGCACATCCACAAAGCAGCCGTGTCAAGGGAAAGAGAGTTTCTCACGGTCACGGAATTTGATGTTTGTTTGGTCGGCGTCAATCTCCATACAATAAGTCAAAACAACGACGTTGATCTATCTATAAAGCGCAAAGCCAAACTTATTAGCCGAGGCAAGACAACTGAAGTATTCCATAAATCTCAAGTAATTCAGTGCAACGGTCTATTCTTATGTGTATGGGGACACATGCTTGTTGTTTTGAACCCGTATTGGGGACAAACAAAATGGATCTTACCAAGAGCTCCTTACGAGAGATTAGACAAGTATGCTCTCGGATACGACAAATCCAGCGGTAGCCACAAGATCTTGAGGCTTTTTGGTATTAGCGTAAACTGCCTCAAAATCTACGACTTGAGCTCCAAGTCATGGAAGGTTCCTGACGGCACTCTTGAATGGGATATGAAGGATATGAAAGATTGTGTGTCTTTGAAGGGAGATACTTACTGGTATGGTAGAGATAAAGAATCAGAAAAATATTGTTTGTTATGTTTTGATTTTACAAGCGAGATGTTTGGACTGCGTCTGCCTCTGCCCTTCAATGAGGATTATGCGACTCTATCTGCAGTTAAAGAAGAGAAGCTTGCGGTGTTATTGCAGCTGTGGGATAAAATGGTTATTTGGGTAACGAACAATATTGAGCCTGATGCGGTGTCGTGGATCATCTTCTTGAAAATTGATATGAAACCAATTATACATTATTACAATAATACCTATGGGTATGGGGATTTCTTCATTGACGAGGAAAAGAAAGTGGCAGTTGTTTTTGAGAAAGACAGGTCACCGTGGGTTGGAACCATTTACAAGAGAGCTCACATCAATGGAAAGAATGGTTATATCAAAAGTGTGGATCTCCGTAAATCTCCAAACACACTAGAGTTTCGCCGTCTATGTTCTTATGTTCCAAGTTCTATGAAAATCATGTAACAGATTCATAAAATTCAGTCCTTTTACATTTTCATTTTGATTTCATCTTCTTTGAAACAAGATTTATCAGTAAAATACATATGAATTTGTTTCTCATTTCTTCGCCTGCATTATGGGTGATAATTCATTTAAATTTACATTTTACAAAACAAACGACATGGTGATCACATTGGTCGAGCAAGTTACTACCTCTGTCTATTTTTAACAAAAACATGTAACAAGCCCCATACCTCATGATTTAAGCTATTTACTATTTAGATAGACAACAATGGACGAGCAAAAGCCATCAGTTTTCGGGTTGCAATCGAATTCTCAACCCATTGCTTAATAAACTTTACAGACTATATAACAAATGCTTAGAAACAGAGTTGATCCAAGCAATGATATCCCTTGTTTTTCTTACGGTCAAGTTATTCATATTACTTTTTGTCTCTCTATTCACAAAAAAAATAATAATAATAATAATAATAATTGCCAGAGTACTCATTTTTTGTTCTGAAACTTATATAAAGAAAACTCATGTTTTGGGTCTTGTCCATCCCTTTATCAGATTCAGATGTATTAATTTCTTAATGGAGCTTGGAATCTTTCATGCCATGGCTCATATAAGTCTTGACATATATAAACAACATACATAAGTTTTAACGTTATAATAACATTTACTAGTGTTATTCTGTTAAACGTAGTACTGGTCCTCATATATTGTGATCAATAGAACACATGATGAGCAAGTGTTTGAATAAGAGAAGCGAACACACAATGGATCTTGACTTTGCAGCTAATACAAGTGCCATGCCATCATTACCAAATCAGCTCCTCGTCATTGCTTCACTCACGAAACATCAATTAATTCGACAAAACCAAACGAAAGGTAAGAAGATTTGATCTTAAAAAAACTTCTTTGAAAACAGGAGGGATAAATCTATAAACCGATCCAAACCGAAACCAAAAATTTTGTTTTGCAAGTCGACCGGTTTTGTGCCAAATAAAGACTAACCAAATAAACAAGAATCTTTTTGGACGCTAATTATTTTTAGGGCTTCTTTGTCTTCAGTAACCTCTGGGAAAAGAAATTAGCAGCCGCAGAGGAAATGAAAAGAGTTATTGAAACTGACCTAACATTTTTATCTGTTCTACACCAATCATCCTAGTTCGAAACGACGACAACGATGATCTCCAATCTTCCAGATGATTTGGTAGAGGAGATTCTCTCTAGGGTTCCGTTGACATCTACAAGATCAGTGCGATCCACTTGCAAAAAATGGAACGCTTTATCCAAAGATCGGGGTTTTGCGAATAAGCACATCATCCGCATGAATGTAGCCGCATCAGGAGAACGAGAGTTTATGATGATCATGGATTATAAGGCTTATTTGATTAGCGTCAATCTTGAAAACAACAATGTTGATCATCTATCTATAAAGCTTAAAGGTAAACTTACTAGCCTGGACCGTTCATATGAAGTATAAACCGCCTCTCACTGCAACGGTTCATTGCTATGCTCATCACCAAGAAACATGGATTGTAGGCTTGTGATTTGGAACCCGTATTGTGGGAAACCAAAGGGGGATCAAACGTAGAATTCATTACAGGACAGTCATCAACAGGTTCGCTCTCGGATACGACAATTCCTACGGTAGCCACAAAATATTGAGACTTTTTGGGGATGCACGAATAAGTAACTACGAAATCTACCATGTGAACTCTGGTTCATGGATGGTTCCTAGTGTCACTCTTGAATGTGATTGATATGGAGTACATGCAATCCTGCGTGTCTTTAAAGGGAAATACTTACTGGTATGCTAAAGATAAAGAATCAGAAGACTATTCTTACTTGCTCTCTTTTGATTTTACAAAAGAGAGGTTTGGACCGCGTCTCCCTTTGCCTCTTCCCTGTATTACAGAAAGTTGTGTGCTTCTATCTGTTGTTAGAGAAGAGAAGCTTGCGATGCTACTACACCGAGATGATACGTTAGAAGACGAGATTTGGATTACGAATAAGATTGAGCCCGATGCCGTGTCATGGAGCAAGTTCTTAAAATTTGGTGGGCGACCAAGTATTTTTATGGCTGATAATTTCTTGATTGACGAGGATAAAAAAGTGGCATTGCTTTTTTATAGAGCTTGGGAAAAGAAGACGGAATCCGTTTGTACCGTAGCTTACATCATTGGAGAGAATGGCTATATAAGAAGAGTGGATCTCGGTTAATTACCACCAAACTCACTATCATTGTCCCATTGGTATGCTCTCTTGTGTTCCAAGTTCTGTGCTAATCAAGTAAACCAGGATTGTGAATTAGTCTCCTTGCTTTCATCATCTTTTATGATTAATATGTTTCTCATTTCGTCTAGGCTACGCAGTTATGATGATGATTTAACTTATTGATTTTATACAAAACAGAGAGACAACAACATGGTGACGAGTACATAAATAAGCTGACCCGAACCTATGCAAGGAGTGATCTTTTAAGTGTGTGAGAGATGGAACGTTCTTGTTGAAGAAGAAGAAGGTAATTAATGGAACTTTAAAAGTGACTTGTTGAAGAAGAAGAAGAGATGTTGGAGGCTTGCACTTTGAAAGTCATGCGAATTTAACTGACTCGACATGCAAATTTCATCAACTATGAAGACCCAATATGGATTGGACATAAAAGAGACTAGTTCACATATTGCTTTAGTAACCAGATGCTTGGAAACAGAGTTATTGCTCATGTCACAGGGAAGAAACAGAGTTAATCCAAGCAATGACATCCCTTGGTTTCTTACGTTGAGATCCTTTTTGGTCTTCTTAACTCTCTCTCTCTCTCTTCACGAATGAAAAAAAGAGCCAGACTCGTTTTTTTTTGTTCTGAAACTTCTGTAAAAAACTAAAAAAACTTCTATAAAGGCTCAAGATTTCGTACACACGCTGTGTCCATCTCTTTATGAGATGTATTGATATCGTAGTGACAAATGGAAAAAGCTTGAAACGTTTCTCACCCTGGCTCATAAGTCAAAAGTCTATATTTACACAACACACTATATACTACACAAATTATTCGTAACTAAAAAATTTAAGTTTCAAGTTGTATTTGTTTGTAAATTTTATTTATTTTGATTAGTTTTTAAGAGTATATAATTGTATTTTGATGGTTAATTTTATGATTTAACCTTCCATATACCACAAAAAAATTTCTTTTTTTTACATAATATTAATTTTACCAACTTAATTAGATTTATCTATTACCCTTATATTGATAGTGTTAACAAAATAATGAAATAGTATTTTATCCGTGTAACACTGAGTTAGTGATATTTTAACTTTTAAAAATTTTAAATTTTTTAAAATAAAGAACTGGAGTAAACCATCTTTGAATGCATGATAAATCAAGTTCACTACTCATTCGTATTCAGAATCATTTTGGTCACTACTCATTCGTATTTTGAATAATTTTGGTTTTTTTTAGAATATGACTCTGAAACCATTGTCTTATTTTTCCAAGCAATATGGGACATTGTATAAACAATTTTCTTTGCATCCGTTTAAAAAAAAAAATAAATCACATCATATTTTATAAAATTTATTAAGTAATTGTATTATATAATAGATTTAAATAAAAATGAACTAAGAATCATACAATTATGTTTGAATTAGGTAGAGAAATTTATGGAAATTAGATAAAAATAAGAAATATTTTTTTTCCAAGGATCTTCTATGTAGTTAACTATAACTAAAAAAATAGATTAACAAATGTACTTCAAAAATATTAATATAGAAATTTGGGGGATGTTCAAAAATACCCTTTTTCCTATGTCACTTTTTAAAAATACTCTTTCATGTTGGTCATTTTCAAAAATACCCATTTTCTATGAATAAAATCACTAAATTCTAAACCTTAAACTCCAAATATTAAACCCTAACCCCTCAAAACTATATACTAAATGTAAAATGAGAACCCAAACCTAAACAAAAAAAATTCTAAAAATTAATTTAACATATTGAAATTATGTAAAATAGGGTAAAAATAAAAATGTTCCAAAAAAAGATATTTTGGAAAAGTATCATAAAAAGGTATTTTTAACAAATACTCTAAAAATTTATTAGTTCTTTTACTGTTTTGTTTTCCTCTTTGTTGTATATATGCCATAATGTTTCAAAAGCCCGTACGTAATATATATGGCATAATCAGGATATATGATTAGGGTTTTGCTTATTGAACTAGCTAGCTACTAGCTAGAGCAACTTAGCATTTAGAAAATTAGGGGTTTTACAAGGTTAAAAAGCTTTTTGCGTATAAGTATTTCATAAGTTTATTAAAAAAGATGGGGTTTGTGTCATCAGTAACAATCTATCAACAGCCTCTCCGGAAGAAATCAGCAACCACAGAGGAAAAAGAAAAGGAGATTTTAAAAGTAGAACAAAAACTTTGTCTTCTACATCGTCGATCTTTGCTTGAAACATGAAACGGCGGCGTACGATGATGATGTCCAATCTTCCACGTGACATGTTGGAGGAGATTCTCTCTAGGGTTCCCTTGACATCACTGAAAGCAAAGCGATCTACTTGCAAAAAGTGGAACGCTTTAACGAAAGAGCAGAGCTTTGCAAACAAGCGGGGGAAAGAGTTTTTGATGATAATGAATCATAGAGTTTACTTGATTGGCGTCAATCTCCATGGAACTCACAACAACACTGATCTTGACCTAAAGAATAATGGTAAACTTGTTTGCCGAGATAAAACAGCTCAGGAATCAATCTATGTATCTCAAGTCTTTCACTGCAATGGTTTATTGTTATGCGTATCAGCAAAATCTAATGATGATGATACTAGGCTTGTGGTGTGTAACCCGTATTTGGGGTATTCAAAACGGATCACTCCCAGATTTAGTTACGGGAGATCAGACAAATTTGCTCTCGGATATGACAAATCTTGCGGTAGCTACAAAATCTTGAGGCTTTTCGGTTTCGATAATAAACTCGAAATCTACGATTTGAGCTCTAATTCATGGATGGTTCCTAATGCCACTCTTGAGTGGGATATAGACTATATGCAACCTGGCGTGTCGTCCAAGGGGAATACGTACTGGTGTGCTAAAGATAAGGGATCAAAAGATCATTACTTATTCTGTTTTGATTTTACAGAAGAGAGGTTTGGACCGCGTCTGCCTCTGCCCTTCAACGGAGCTTATGTGTCTCTATCTGTGTTTAAAGAAGATCAGCTTACGGTGTTATTACAGCCGCCGGATAAATCTGAGATGGAGATTTGGGTTACGAATAAGATTGAGCCCGATGCGGTGTCGTGGAGAAACTTCTTAAGAGTTGGAATGAAACCTTGTGTTCGGTCTTGGAACTTCTTGATTGACAAGGAAAATAAATTCGCAGTTGTTTTTGATAACGACAAGGAAAAGGGGTTTAAAACCATTTACAACATAGCTTATGTCATTGGAGAGGATGGTAATTACACAAGAGTGGACCTTCGTGAATCTCCAAACACACCACTTTGCCGTCTTGTGTGTTCTTATGTTCCAAGTTGTGTGCAAATCAAGTAAACCGGATTTATGAATTAGTCTCTTTTACATTTTCTTTTTGCTTTTATCTTCTTTGAACAAGATTCATCGATATGAATTAATTTGTTACCCATCTCTTATATGCATTATGGTAATAATTTTTAGTTATATTGATTTTTTACTACTTAGAGGGACAACAATGGACGAGCAAGAGCATCAGTTTTCGGGTTGCAATCAAATTCTCAACGTGGTTTTTTACTTTTGTTAACCCATTGCTTAGAATATAGCAAATTCTTAGAAAGAGAGTTGAGCCAAGCAATGGTATCCTTTGCGTTTTCTTACAGTAAGATTATCCAAACTCTCTCTTTATTAAGGAATGAAAAAAAGAGCCAGACTCATGTTTGCTTGTTCTGATTTCTGAAACTTATATACAAAGACTAGCTCAAGATTTCGTGTAAATGTGTGATGTGTCCATCTCTTTATGAGATCGATGTACTCATTTCTTAATAACAAATGGAAAAAGCTTAAGATTTTTCTTCCCATGGCTCATGAGTCTTGACATATATACTGATTATACAAAACACACATATTCTAACTTTTTACATTATAGTAAAATTGCTAGTGTTAATCTGTTAGACCTATCTAGTCATGATCTTCATGTTGTGATAAACATAACATAAGAAAGAGTACTGTGAGTGAATCGGAGAAGCGAGCATACGATGGATATGTTCTTGACTTTGCACCTAAACACAAGTGCCATCATTACCAACGCCATAACAAATCAGCTCCTCACCATTGTACTCACTAATTGGACATCACAACCAAATTAAATGAAGGTAAAGAAGGATTGATCTTTAAAACTTCTTTGATAACTCAAATGGATAGTACGTCTAATGGGCTTGAAATAATACAAACCCAATAGACAAAGATCTTTATTGGAGTAGTTCAGACGCTAATTAAAATTTAGGACTTCTTTGTCTTCAGTAACAATCTATCGATAACCTCTCTCCAAGGAGAAATTAGCAGCCACAGAGGAAAAAGGAAAGAGTTTTTGAAAACTTATCTAACTTTTATCTGTTCTACACTGATCATCCTTGTTTGAAACGGCGAAAATGATGATGTCCAACCTTCCAGATGATTTGGTAGAGGAGATTCTCTCTACGGTTTCGTTGACATCTACGAGAGCAATGAGGTCTACTTGCAAAAAGTGGAACGCTTTAACCAAAGATCAAAGCTTTACAGATAAGCACATCCGCATGAATGTTGTAGCCGCATCAGGAGAACGAGAGTTTCTGATGATCAAGTTTGATAAGGCTTATTTGATTGGCGTCAACCTCATCTCCGTAATATTGAAAACAACAATGTTGATCTATCTATAAAGTGTAAAGGTTAACTTATTAGCCTGGACAACTCAGAAGACGTGTTCACCGTCTCTTACTGCAACGGTTTATTGCTATGCGCATCAACAAGAAACATCGATCGTAGGTTTGAGATTTGGAACCCGTATTGTGGGAAACCAAAGTGGATCAAACTTAGAACTATCAAGTATATACATATTAATATATCTAAGCTTATGATTAGATTATAATATACTTGTATATATATAGTTTACACTGTACACAAAACACAATTAATAAGAATAACTAACTTTTCTCTCTCTCTAACTCAGCTCACCACCACTCTCTCTCTTGTTCTTGCTCAACTCTGAGTTCATCTTCTTCCTCTGTTCAATTCTGTTATGGTATCAGAGCATACTCGATCATGAGCGCTTCTTCAGCTCAGCTTATTCTCATTCACATCATCTCTTTTGTTTTTGATTTGTGTTGTTTCATCGTATTAGCGATTCTTCAATTCGTGTTCGCATACGATTCTTTCTGAGTTCTTCTTTCTTTGACCTAATTGTTTTTCCGATTCTTGTTTTGCTTTCAATCGGAACAATCTCTTATAATCAGTTCGATTCTTCATTAATATGGGATCGAATCCAAATCCGACTACTTCGGTGAATCAAAATTCGCGAAATAAGGGTGATTCAGGTACATATCTATACGAGAATCCCTATTTTCTTCATAGTACTGATCATGTTGGGTTGCAATTGGTTTTAGATCGACTCGTTTCGGGTTCAGATTTTCATTCTTGGCGTAGATCAGTACAGATGGGTTTGAATATTTGAAATAAATTGGGATTTGTTGATGGTTCGATTCAGAAACCTCTTGTAGATCATCCGAGTCATGGTTCATGGTCATGCTGCAACGATATGGTATCCACTTGGCTAATGAATTCAGTCTCGAAGAAGATTGGAGCTAGTTTGTTATACATCTCGACTGCTGAAGGTATCTGGAAAAATCTCTTACCTCGTTTCAAGCAAGATGATGCGCCTCGTGTTTATGAGATTGAACAGAGACTTACTTGTATTCAACAAGGTTCTTTGGATGTTAGTGCGTACTACACTGAGTTGGTAACGCTCTGGGAAGAATATAAGAATTACATAGAACTTCTTGTTTGCACTTGTGGTCGCTGCGAATGTAATGCAGCTGTTCTTTGGGAACGTCTACAGGATCGTAGTAGAGTAACCAAATTCTTGATGGGGTTAAATGAGAGTTATGAACAGACGAGAAGGCATATCTTGATGCTAAAACCGATTCCAAATATGGAGGAAGCATACAACATGGTTACTCAAGATGAAAGGCAACATATTGTTTCTCTCAAGCCTCCTGTGAAGTCTGATAATGTAGCATTTCAGACGACTGGTTCTTATGAAGGTGATCCTGCTAATGGATCGTATGTGGTGGAACCATATGAGTATGTAGCAGCTTACAACACTTATAGACCAAAGAGTAATAGACCGATGTGTACCCATTGTGGGAAGATGGGACACATGATTCAAACATGTTTCAAGGTTCATGGTTATCCACATGGTTTCAAGTATCTAAATCAGAACAATCCAGGGCAAGGACAGAATACTCAGAGACCTTCTTTTGTGCCTCGTGGTCAGGCTAATCAGAATAATCAAGGTCAATTCTATAACCAAGGACAATCTACTAATCAGAGTTTTGGTCCAAGATCTGGTACAACACAGCCGAGGGTGGTTGCGAATATGCAAGTTGATTGAGGAATGTCGTATTATCCTTCTGCTCCTGTTAATGCTATTAACTTGGATGCGAGTCATTTAACTCAGAGTCAAGCTCTAGACTTGATCAATCAACTTTCTCGAGTTCAAGCTACAGAACCAATGATCAATCAACTATCACTTGTTCAGATTTCAGAAATTTCAACGCCTAAAGTTTCTTCTTCTCGTGCATCTATTACAGAATCAGGTGTTATGGCTCCTCAATCGTCTTCTGGTACAGTCTTTAATATCTCTTCTAATCTTAGATATGAGAATAATAATCTCACATATAAACACCATTGTCTATCATCTCTTCATAGTGTTTTGCCTAATGGTGCTTGGATTATTGATAGTGGGGCAACTAGTCATGTTTGTTGTGATATCTCTAAGTTTAGGGAAACTTCTTTAGTCTCTGGCATTACAGTAGCTTTACCTAATGGAACTAGACTCCCTATTAACCAAACTGGCACCATTCATTTGTCTGATTCATTGATTCTTTACAATGTTTTTTATGTTCCATCTTTTCGCTTTAATCTCATTAGTGTTTCGACTTTGCTGCATGATAATCAATGCTCTGCTCACTTTTATCCTACATCATGTTTCTTACAGGAGTCTTCTCAGGGATGGATGATTGGGAGTGCTAATCTTTTCCACAATCTCTATATCTTGAATGAACACTCCCTTTCTACACCTGCTAAGTCTCCTGTCATCAATCAAGTCTCGGGATCCTTAGTGAATGAAGGAATTCTTTGGCATCAACGCCTTGGTCATCCTTCAAACGCCAAGTTACAGCTTATGTCTGGTAATCTTTCTCTTAATAAAGCAAGTGTCTCTAGTCTAGATCATTGTTCAGTTTGTCCATTAGCTAAACAGAAACGTTTGTCTTTTCCTTTTCATAATTATATCTCTGAAAAAGCATTTGATTTGATACATCTAGATATATGGGGTCCTTTTTCAGTAGAGTCTATAGAAGGGTACAAGTATTTTCTTACAATAGTTGATGATTGTACAACTCCTAATCATACTACTCCATACCCATTATCTTCTGTTCTATCATATAATCGTTTCAACCCACATTAATGTTCCTATATCTTATCCTATTCCATGGAGACTGAACCAAAGACTTTTGAAGAGGCCATGGCATCTGATATATGGAAAGGTAACGTGAATGAGGAACTGGATGCGATGGAGATAAATGGAACCTAGTATGTTACATCTTTACCGCCTCGAAAGAATGTTGTTGGCTGTAAATGGGTATCCACCATCAAATATAATTCTGATGGTACTATTGAGAGGTGCAAAGCACGTTTGGTGGCTAAGGGATATACTCAGCAAGAGGGTGTTGATTTCAATGAGACTTTCTCTCCAGTGGCTAAGCTAACGAGTGTCAAGCTTATGTTGGAGCTGGCAGCTACACATGGATGGGAACTATCTCAAATGGACATCTCTAATGCATTCCTACACAGCGAACTTGATGAGGAGATATATATGAGTTTACCTCAAGGCTACACTCCGGGTAACTCACAAGTCTTACCTCTGAATGTTGTATGCCGCCTTCGTAAGTCAATATACGGGTTAAAACAAGCTTCTAGGCAGTGGAATCGCTTGTTTACTTCCGTTTTGCTCGATGATGGTTTCCTACAATCGCAGGCAGATACGACCTTATTTGTCAAGTTCACAACAACTAGTTTTATCGCAGTCTTAGTGTATGTTGACGACATCGCTATCGCTAGCAATAATGCTGAGGATCTGGCTGCACTTAAAGCTGTCTTGGCCCGAGCTTTTAAAATCAAGGACTTAGGTCCTCTGCGATTTTTTCTGGGATTGGAGATTGCAAGAACGAGCAAGGGTATATCTGTTTGTTAGCAAAAGTATGCTCTAGACTTATTGGAGAACACTGGATTATTAGCATGTAAGCCGAGTCTTGTCCCTATGGATCTGTATGTTCATCTTACTAAAGATACAGGAAGTCCTTTGGATTCAGCAAGGACTTACAGGGAGATCATTGGACGTTTTCTCTACTTAACGATAACAAGACCTGACATTACATTTGTTGTACATCATCTCAGTCAGTTCCTACAATTCCCTACTGATGCTCATATGCAAGCTGCGCATCGCATTCTCAAGTACATCAAGGGTAGTCCAAGTCAAGGCTTATTCTACTCTGCATCTATTGAAATATGTGTGAATGCTTTTGCGGATGCGAATTAGGGAACTTGCACTGATACAAGACGTTCGATTACTGGTTTTTGTGTTTACATCGACAAGTCACTTATCTCTTGGAAGTCCAAAAAACAACATGTTTCAAGCCATAGTAGTACAGAGTCTGAGTATTGGAGCATGGCTGAAGTTACTAAAGAGATACTATGGATTCAGCAGTTTTCAGGATTTCCATGTTCTTGTTACTTCAGTTGCCAAACTCTTCTGCGACAACAAATCTGCTGTTTACATTGCCACGAATCCAATATTTCACGAAAGAACAAAGCACATCGAGATTGATTGTCACACGGTGCGTGATCAGATCAAGCTTGGGAACCTGAAGGCATTACACATTGGTACGGAGAATCAACTCGCTGATATCCTGACTAAGCCATTACAACCACGGCAGTTTCATTCTTTGCTTAGTCGGATGGCTTTATCAAACCTTTACAATCCTTCTCTGGATCCGGATTGAAAGGTTTGAGGGGGGGGGTGTATCAAGTATATACATATTAATATATCTAAGCTGATGATTAGATTAGAATATACTTGTATATATAGTTTATACTGTACCCAAAACACAATTAATGAGAATAACTAACTTTTCTCTCTCTCTCTCTCTAGCTCAGCTCACCATCACTCTCTCTCATGTTCTTGCTCAACTCTGAGTTCATCTTCTTCTTCTGTTCAATTCTGTTAAGAACTAATTACACGCCAGTCGACAGGTTCGTTCTCGGATACGACAAATCCTGCGGTAGCCACAAAATATTGAGGCTTTTAAGTAATAAACTAAGTGACTACGAAATCTACCATTTGAGCTCTGATTCATGGTATTAGGGATATAATATCCCACATCGGAAGCTGGACAAGGATCCTGACAGTATATAAGATATATGGGCCTCTCCACTCATTGCCAATTGGTTTTGAGTTGGAAGCCCACAATCTAATATGGTATTAGAACTCGATCCACACATTGTCCAGCCCGATCCATCGGTCTGTCCCAAATTTGGTCCAACGATCCTTTCCCGAAAATACCAAGATCTATGGCTAGAAGAGCCATCATCTCGAGGGGGCGTATTAGGGATATAATATCCCACATCGGAAGCTGGACAAGGATCCTGACAGTATATAAGATATATGGGCCTCTCCACTCATTGCCAATTGGTTTTGAGTTGGAAGCCCACAATCTAATATGGTATCAGAACCCGATCTACACATTGTCCAGCCCGATCCATCGGTCTGTCCCAAATTTGGTCCACCGATCCTTTCCCGAAAATACCGAGATCTATGGCTAGAAAAGCCATCATCTCGAGGGGCGTATTAGGGATATAATATCCCACATCGGAAGCTGGGCAAGGATCCTGACAGTATATAAGATATATGGGCCTCTCCACTCATTGCCAATTGGTTTTGAGTTGGAAACCCACAATCTAATATATGGATGGTTCCTAGTGTCACTCTTGAATGGGATATGGTGTACATGAAATCATGTGTATCTTTAAAGGGAAATACTTATTGGTGTGCAAAAGACAAGACATCAATCAGTTATTACTTATTTTGTTTCGATTTTACAAGAGAGAGATTTGGGCTTATTTTGTTTCAATTTTACAAGAGAGAGATTTGGGCCGCGTCTGCCTTTTCCTTTCCCTCTGCCTTTCATTAGAGAGTCTTTACATGTGGTTAGGGAGGAGAAGCTTGCGACGTTATTACAGCGAAGAGATACATTTGAGTATGAGATTGGGGTTACGAATAAGATTGAGCCCGATGCAGTGTTATGGAGCAAGTTCTTAAAACTCGATAAGCGATCACAAATTTGTCTGACTGGGGATTTCTTGATCGACGAAGAAAAGAAAGTGGCAGTGCTTTTTTCTTTTTTATAAAGATTGGAAAAAGATGATGAAATCCTATAGTAGCGAAGCTAAAGCTTACATCACTGGAGAAAAAGGTTATATAAGAAGAGTGGATTTTGGTGAATTACCGAACTCACTACATAGTCCCATTGGTATGCTGATGCTTTCTTATGTTCCAAGTTCTGTGCAAATCAACTAAACCAGAATTGTGAATTAGTCTCCTTGCTTTCATCTTCTTTTATGATTATTTTGTTTCTCATTTCTTCTACGCAATTAATGTATTATGAAGATTTAAGTTAATGATTGAATTTCTTACAAAAGAAAAGAGAGAGACAGACAACAGCAGAGTGACGAGTATATAAACCGACCCAAACCAAAATCAAACTTTTGTTTTATATAACTCGATCGTTTTTGTAACAATTGTGCGAGTGTAAAAGTTCACACGTGGGAATTTCTTTATCTGAACAGCCTTAGACCATCTACTACGGTTAGAATTCCATGATGGGTTCCAACATTTTTTTGAAGAATAATTTCAAGAGCTTGGGGCATTATATTGAGTGAGTGTTTTTTTTGGTAAGGCATATTGAGTGAGTGTTGGAGGGTGAGGTTTGAGGCTTTGAGACATTGAGCATTGTATAATTTCCTTATTATATAGTATAATTTCTTTGTTATAACGATATTGTATAATTTCCTTGTAATAACATTTTTAAGAAAATAGTTTTAAATGTGTTTTCTTTTTTGACATATGTTGAAATCTAATTGATGGATATGACATGTGTTGCGATCATATCAGTTAGCAAATTTGAAAACAGTGTTTTATATGATAAGATATCCAGTATTTTTGGTAATTTTAGATATTGTAGACATATTTGGGGTATAAAATAACTAATATATTTTTTATTTTTGGGTATTTTAAGGTAAATTTAGACCTACAGTAAAACCTCTATAAATTAATTAAAAATATACATTTATAAATTTTGTTGGTCCAGGAACAGTGTAAAAAATAACAAAGTTCGATAAGATGATAAAATAATAAGATAATAAAATAATATTTTTTTTGAAATACTCGTATAAAATATGATCCTAATAATGTCATAAATTAATAATCATGTAAATTTATATATATAATAATAATATTTGCTTTAAAATTTAAATTTTTCCTATAGCCCATATCTATAAAATAAATGTTATTTTATATTTTTAAACTGTAATGATAAAATACACTAATAACATGTCATAAAAATAACTAATTTAAAAAAAAAGTTTTCAATTTCTAAATATCCATAAGTTTCATTTTGATAGCTTTATAGACTATTAAAATATGACAATTGATATTCTTATTCATAAATTTAAATATATATATATATATATATATATATATATATATATATATATATATATGTCATATGTATAAGTGAATTTGTTTATACTATATGTAATTTGTTGTCTACATCCGTACGCGTCATATTCCCATCATGTTTGGTTTTTGTTAATCGGTTTCTTCTATCTTGTCTATGCGACTTTGAAATTGGGGTTTCCAAGAGTCGAACGAGATTTTCATAAAAATTTGAGATCTTTCAATTTACTACTCTAGGGTGGAACGTGTTCCATACTCTATGAGTCAATTAGTTTCAAAGATTTAAAACTTGAATTTGGCGATTTGGAGTTTTTCGTTTAATTTGTTTTAAAGAATACATGAGCATGATTTCGTACGTTTCCTAAATACATGTTGCTTCTTTAGTGATTCTAATAACATAATTCATGTATGATACACATGATTATACAAAACTGGCATATAGATTGAAGGGGATTGCTGTAGTGAACGAAGATTTATACAAACCAGATAAATGTAGTCTAGAGTGCAAAGGAAAATGTCCAGTAGTCAATACATGTAAATCTTTTCTTCAATTTCGATAGCCTTTACATTTTTCTAGTGACTAATATTGTAGAGTGTGATGTGATGTGATTGTACATCGATTAAGGAAACAAATTTTGTACATCGTTTAATTTTAAAATTAATTATTCTAATGTTATATTATAGTTTTTAATTCATCTAAATCCTAACCATTTTTTATAAATCAAAACCAACATATAATTTTGTTTAATTATGTAATTTAAAGTCTAACCACTCTTTTATAAATCCAAACTAAAATACAATTTTGTTTAATTGTAAAATATAAACTTTAAACTCTAACCACTCTTTTATAAACTCAAACCGATACATAATTTTGTTTAATTGTAAAATCTAAACACTAAACCTTAAACACTTTTTTATAAACTTAAACCGACTTATAATTTGAGCATAATAGATTATCTCTAGGGAGACAACAACAAAAGGGTGACAAGTTATCGATCGAATTTCTTACAAAACAGAGAGACAACTATAGGTTGACGCAATGGCGGAGCTAGGATTTACTTTTATGAGGTCAAAATGTCAAAACAAAAAATTATAGGGGTCAATTTTGATATTGGACAAGGGTCAATTTGAAAGTTTTAAGAAAAAATCCACTGATTTTGAAATCTCATGAGGGTCAATTGACACAGAAATTCAAATTCAAATTTCATCTGGGACAATTTATTTTGCAATGACACTATCCTCTTATATACTCGTCAATTTTATCAGGCCTCGACGAGTATATAAACCGACCTAAACCGAAATTCAAATTTTAGTTTTTATTATTCGATCGGTTTTGTAACACATGTGCGAGGCTAAAAATTCATACGCGTGCGAATTTCATATTTGAACGACCTTATCCTCTTTCTCTGCTTTTCCGCATCATCAGCCATGGCTTCTTCGACTCTCTTCAAACTCAATACACAGACATTCAAAGCTCTAAACCCTTCTTCTCCTTCGTTATGTCCTCCAAATTCCAGAATCTTCCATCTTCATTTCTCCAAATCACTCTCCCAACAACATTCAAAGCTCAACCACAAACCCACCACAACTACTCGTTTCTTCGCTCCTCTCTGTTTCTCTCCTCCTTCACCTTCTTCTCCTCCTAACTCCAAAGAAGAAGCCATTTTACAAGCCAAGACTTGTCTCTCTTCTTGTCTCATCAAACCTTTAAACAACCCAAAACTCGCTTCCCCAAAACTCAAGAAGCTCAAACAACCAAGATTCCGTCTTGAGATCCCAATCCTTGACGATGACTCTCCTTCCTCTCTCTCTCAGCTCGCTTTTTCGATCTTTCATGACTTACCCATCTCGAGAAGAGGCTCTCCCAATGTCAAGCTTCTCTTCCTCTGGCCTGACACTTCTTCCCTCGATTCCGCCATCAAAGCTTTCCGGTCAGACTCTATCAGCCACACTGCCGTGTCCCCTGTTTCAGACTCTGTTACCAAAGCTCTGAGATCTGCTGACGTGGCGGTTTTCATGTCCCCAGAGAGAACGCAGATGGAGGATGTTAGGACGGCGAGTGAAGCTTTTTCTTCAAAACCTGTGGTGATGATCAATCCGAGATGGTTGTTCGAGGAAGAGAAAAGCTTTGGTGATGAGTTCAACGGCTTTATAGGTTCCTTTGAAGTGATTTATGCGTTCACAGGTTTAGAAGTGAGAGGAGTGTTGAGTAAGAGGAAAGGAGTGATCTTTAAGTGTGTGAGAGATGGTGTTGTGAGTGGAGAGAGATGGAACGTTCTTGTTGAGGAAGAAGAAGGTAATGGAACTTTGAAAGTGGTCTCACAGTTCAAAGCTAGGCCATCAATGGATGAAGTTGAGCTTGTTCTCTATAACTTGATGGCTATGAATTCGCCTATCACCAAATCAGCTAAGTTTCTCAAGGATTTAGTTTCAAACATCACTGGGAAGAAGTAATTGGGGTTTAGGAGTCCAATGTTTTAGTATGTCTTGAATTAAGAGAGTTTCCTGTAAAGAATCAATGTTTGCATAGAGGAACCTTACGAGTTCAATCTAATCACCAGTCTCATCCAAGAGCTTGGGCATTGAGCAAGTGTTGCAAGGTGAGGTTTGAGGCTTTGAGCATTGAATGCTTTCAGTTTTTGTTTGTGTCACTACACACCTGTTCTTCTCATTGTTGTTGAATTGAATGTGTAATCTGTTGGAGGTTTACTCTTTAAAGACTTGAAGTCATGTACTTCAACTTATGCGCTTTGCAATGTAACTAATCCGACATGCAAATTTCATTAACTAGGAAGGGCAAGCTTTGTCTGCTCTTAGTCCTAAGAGGTCTTCCGGATCCAATATAAGCCAAGTCCTTCAATCTAATGTGCTAATGCCAAATTTGATAAGTTGAGAATGTAAAGTGGAGGCAAGGAAATGGCAAGCCTGAGGGATTAGTTGTCATTTAGCCGGTCACGCCTCTATTTCTCTATTCAAAACCTCTTTAATTTGGGTTAATGGGTATAAATTTGTAAATTCACTTGCGGATTCGAACAAATGACAACAAATAAAAGGCATAACGAATAATAATATCATATCATAAGATTCCAACATTTCTTTTCAAACATAGTGCAAATTAAACTAAACCAGATCTAATCTGAACCTAAGCTACACATTAATTAGGGCATTAAGCTAAACACAAGACACGATAGCTAATCTAATCTTCATCAACGGAAGGCTTGGAAGCACCAGTCTTCTTTGGAAGAAGAAGGTTGTGAATGTTAGGCATCACACCTCCATTAGCAATGGTCACATCACCAAGCAACTTGCTCAGCTCCTCATCGTTCCTCACAGCTAGCTGAATGTGACGCGGCACAATCCTAGTCTTCTTGTTATCCCTTGCTGCGTTCCCAGCCAATTCCAACACCTACACACAGATCCAATTTCCCAAACAAACACAAACCGGTTAAAAATCAATTTTTTTATAAAAATTGAAGATCTAAATATGATAATTACCTCGGCGGCGAGGTATTCGAGAACGGCGGCTAAGTAAACAGGAGCACCGGCACCAACACGTTCGGCGTACTTGCCGTTCTTGAGAAAACGAGCGATTCGACCAACCGGGAACTGGAGACCGGCTTTGCTGCTTCTCGAAGTCGCCTTCTTAGCAACGCCAGATCCAAGAGTTTTGCCACGACCAGCCATTTGCGGTTTCGGAAGAGAGAGAGAGAACAAAAATGCGAAATTTTCAAAGCGAGGGAGAACAATAAAAAAACTATACAGTGGAGACAACGCTCTTGGGTATATATATAGTGAGTAGAGAGACGGTTGAGTTGATACTTGTCCAATAGAAAACAATCACTCGGATCGATGTCATTGCCGTTGGATCATATTTTAGATCGACGATTCATAATCGAGAGTTCTGGATTTACCTTTCTTTTTTTTTTTTTTTTTTTTTTTTTTTTTTTTTTTGAACTACACAGGTGGATCCACGTTTAAACATTGCGTTGACGAAAATACCCTTATATCTGATAAATGCAGCAATTTAGGATGTGCAATAAATTTTGAAATCTAACAAAGCCTATATAATTTCTCTCTTCCTAATAGATTAATGTTTTGGCACACATATTAAAAAAAAGGTTTAAATTTTAATTATAAAGTAATTTATAATTATCTTTTAGTAGATAGGAAAAATATAAACCACTAGATTATTGTCATCAGAAAAAACGTAAAGTAAAAAAATCATTTTAATCTTTTTATTTATAAAATCAATTTTTGAAAAAAAAATATATATCCTAGAACATCAACCTTTAAAAGTCAAATGGGAGTATATTTTATTATAAACACAATATAATATAATAATTTATTCTTATAAATAAATATAACTAATTAATAAAATTAAATATATTTAAAATTTTATTTGATATGATCTTAAATATATTAATTAGAAATCTTCTAATTTAAGATAAAATATAAAATATATATATTTAAGCCAAATCACATTATTTATTAATAAGAGACTTATTAAGTCACTAAAAAATAAAAAATAAAAAATTAATACATTACTATATTACACTAAAAATAATAATGTTATAGTATTAGTGGAAATTTTTTAAGCATTAGGTGAAATATTGTATCATACATGCTAAGTAACGATTACAGGTTAGGTAATTAAACCATATAAAGAATCAATTGTTTCTTGACTTTGAAAATGGAACTTATACTATATGTATTCATGTATTTGTTGAATATTCTGACGTGGCATACTAATTTTCAAAGTGACAACTCATACACGTTATTAACATTTACCATATTTTTAGATATTATATAAGCAGAGATATTAACACAACTCTTTTCACTTATGTAGTCAATCAATATCATCAACAAAAAAAAATTAGTTACTAAAATATTAAAACAATCGGCAAAGAGATATATATACGACAAAGAAGCCACCTCTTCCTTCGCGTCAACCCAAATCAAGAACGCCTCTAAACTAAAATAAAAAAATTATGGAGTCTCCGGTGGAGAGGAGCGGTAACGACTTCCGACAACCGTTGCTAGATAAAATTCCGGCGAAGAAAGAAGCGGAGGGAGAGGAGAGATTATGCATAGACGAGATGTTACAGAGATATTGCGGCGAGTTCGGGAGGTGGCAGATGAAACACTTCGTTTTGACGTGTCTTGCTTGGGCTTTAGAGGCGTTTCACACGATGGTAATGATATTCGCCGATCAAGAGCCCGAGTGGAGATGCGTCGGGTCGGATTGTCGGGTCGGGTCTTCGACTTGTGGTATGGATCCGAGTTCTTGGGAATGGACGGCTGGTAAAGGAAGCTCCACCGTGTCCGAGTGGGGGTTGATTTGCGGCGAGAAGTATAAGGTTGGTCTCGTTCAAGCTCTCTTCTTCGCCGGATGCATGATCGGTAAGTTTTTTTTTTTATCTCTTCTAAGTTTTGTTTTTGATTTTAACCAGAAGATAACAGCTGTTTCCTATGAAACTAATCTGTTAGATGTTTTTTTAAGTTTTACCTTAACTGAAAAACTTTGATTCAAAAATCATAAAATACACACTCTTGATGGATTTATCAATTGTTCTCAACTAATTTGATTTGTTGGATCCAATGGACTAAGCACACAACTACCCCAAATCAAATTAGTTAAAAGCACTCCGATAGTTCCATATCCACGGACACGTTGGCTTGGATCTGGATCGTTCCAAATCGTATACCACGTGCCCTGATCACTATAGAGTAGAAGATATGTATACCTCATTTTTTTTCCGATATACCTCTCATTTTTTAATACTATAAAATTTTGGATGATAATGCTTTTACCCATAACATTATTAGGCGGTTCAAATTCACGTACACAACCAAAAAAGAGTGATTGGCGATAAAAGAAAAGATAGACTTTGATTCGTAAGCTTGGTGCTAAAAAACAAAACAACTAAAATGACAAGAATGTAAAATCATATATGATATCCGTGTGAGGTGTGGCTGACTAAAGGAGTTACGTTGATCACATTCTATATTATCTTGTTGGCTTTTTGGGAATAAAAAGTCATAATTTCCTTCTTTAATATTCGTTGAATTGATCTGTAAAGTTGAAAACACACAGAAATATCCCTCTTGGCATGGCGTGCGCATGTCTTGGTTATACCACCGCTTCGGCTTTAAAATCATGATTCACCTAACATTATTTCACACGTTCATCCACGTCTTTTCTTTTCTTGAAATAGCTGTGTTTTACTTTTATCTCACATGAGTATACTTTTACTAGAAAAATAAGTAGTTTTCTTAAGAAATTTCTCTCAATGTTATTTTGTTAATTAATCTTTGAAATATGTTCGACTGTTTTTTTTTTCGGAGAGCATGTTATGATCTTGATTAACACACAATTTACATTAGGATGCTATTTATGAATATGATGACAACATCACGTTCACATTTGAAACAAACGTGTAGCCATAGACACATCTAGTCTACTACATGTCTAGCTACTTGCATAAACAAACAAAATAATCATTACAATATGACCTCGTTACTAATATTGGCTCATATAATGATAATAGAAAAAAACAAAAGTTGTATATCTTATTTTGGCTAATGTTTGTTTAGATTAGTTTATAAAAAGGGACAGTTTGGCTCTAGATGATCCAATCTCTGCATTTGATACATATCACATAATGAATAGGATATACCAAGGAATATCCAATCAGAGTGTCATACTAGTCAATTTATTTTACATATATTCCATGAAAGTTGAAGATATCGTTTTCATATAAATTAGCAGAAAAATGATTGTGAAACATTGGTCCAACATACCTCAAAAAGTACTTCGCTTTTTCGACCATGCATTCCTTATGGTCCCCTATGAACTTGTCAAATCTTTTGATAAGTCTTTAACCAAAGTGTTCAACTGTTTTTTTTACTCTCGTATAACTTTTTGTTACCCTACATTTATTGGTTACAAATATGGCTTAATCAGTGTGTTGACTTAACTATGTGCAGGTGCAGGAGTATTCGGACATCTATCCGACTCGAAGCTAGGAAGAAAAGGCTCACTAACAGTCGTTTGCATTATTAACTCAATCTTCGGAATCGCGACAGCTTTCTCCCCAAACTACTGGACCTATGTGGTTCTCCGGTTCTTGACAGGTTTCAGCACCGGTGGTGTAGGCCTAACCGCGTTTGTCCTAGCCAATGAACCTATAGGACCTAGCAAACGCGGTGTAGCCGGAATGTCAACTTTCTACTTCTTCTCTGCCGGCATCGCAATTCTATCCGGCATTGCTTACGTTTTCAGATCATGGAGGGAGCTTTTCATAGTGTCTTCGTTACCGTCTCTCTTGTTCCTAATCATTGTTATCCCATTCATCTCCGAGTCCCCTAGGTGGTATCTCGTGAGAGGCAAAGTAGACGAGGCGATGAAGCTGATGCACTGTATCGCTAAAACGAACGGGCGTCACATTCCCGACGGAGTCACTCTTGTTGTAGACGACGACGTGGAAGATAAAAACGGAGAGAGGAATAATACTGCTGTTGAGGGTTCGCTCAAAGATGTTATACTGTCGCCTCTCACGCGGATCAGACTTCTCCTTACAGTCGCCATAAGTTTCACGGTCTCGATAGTGTACTACGGACTAAGCCTCAACGTAGTCAACCTCAAGACCAATCTCTACCTCAACGTATTTGTCAACGCAGTGGCTGAGATGCCGGCATTTGCTATAACAGCGGGTTTGCTAGACAAGTACGGGAGGAAACCGTTGTCCATAGGGACGCAGTGGTTCAGCTGCGTCTTCTGCCTAGCCGGATTCGCTATATGGGGAGCTGGTACATGGAAATCGGTTAGAATGGTTGCAGGGGTTTTAGGGATATTTGGGATGGCCGGAACGTACAATCTTCTGTTCATATATATAGCTGAGCTGTTTCCTACGGTGGTGAGGAACGCGGCATTGGGCTGCGCGACTCAGGCGTCTCAAATGGGAGCGATCCTGGCGCCTTTTGTGGTGGTTTTAGGGGATGAGTTACCGTTTGGGGTGTTTGCTGTTTGCGGGTTAGTGGGAGGTGGTCTTGCGTTTTACTTGCCGGAGACGCTAAACAAGCCCTTGTATGATACAATGTTTGGGATGCACGAAGCTGAGAGTAACAGAGGAGGCAGAGAAGAAGAAGTAGTGTGTTAAAAGCAACGGAATCTACAACACTTAGACATGGGGACACAAATAAAGATCTTAGGGATAGGTGTTTTCAAATGTCGAATTGTTTTGTACGTTGTGATTTTTGCGTTAAGGTTTTGGGTTTTGAATGGTGAAGGCGTTGATAAATAAGGTTAACAATGATTTTGGTGAACACGTTCATGGTTTTGATTAGTGAAAAAAAAATGACAAAATGCTTTTCTATGAATCGAGCAAAGACAATAACATAGATGTGACAGATCCTGTTTGCCAAAGAAAAAGAAATAAATAAAATAATGGAACGATGACAAACTCAAACATTCGTAAAAAAAACAACTAATATGTAATGACACTATGGATGTATCAGAGTCACCCTACAACACCAGGAGGCTTGGCATCTTCAGCAACAGGAGCGGCTCCACCTACAAGCGTAGGAATATGAATTTGTACATTGGTTTCATCAACAGGGATAAGGGTAATGGTAAACCCAGCCGGAACAGTTACTGTGAAACCATCAGCCTGAACGTCAACTTTGAACACAGGTACAACGGGTCCATTAAAGCGAAAAACAGCTTCCATCTTCGGAGATCAGATCAGAGAATTTAGGATTCAAGCGATGAAGAAATGATTAAGGAGAAAGAAGTCAAGACTGTCAAAGTAGGTTAAGGAAAAAAAAAACAAACATCGTTCACAAACTAAATTGGGTTGGGTTACAAGTAAATGGGCCAGCCAGTGCAGGGATAAAAGAATAAAGTTCATAAATATTATTTATGTTATTTTACGACAGAGCTAACATCTGGTTCCATGGCCCAATGGATAAGGCGCTGGTCTACGAAACCAGAGATTCTGGGTTCGATCCCCAGTGGAATCGTATTTTACTTTTTTGTTTTTCCGACCAAAATAATATTTTGTCGCAGCGTTATGACACAAGGCCGAAGCCGCAGCCGCAAAACAGTAAAATTGGGGCTTTTTCTATGAGCCAATAGATTCATATATTAAACCAAAATTTTGCGTTGTTTTTGCTTTGCCGAAGAAGAAAGACAAAGAGTTGAATCGACGATTTAAAGAAAATCCCAACTCCAAAGCTTTTTTTTTTTTTTTTCTCGTTTTTGTTTAATTGGGGGGGGTTGAGGAACATCAAAGGGCTGCAGCAGGTAAACAAAACCACCGGCTTTTATTTGTTATGAAACGAAGATTCCCTGATTCTCCTTCAAGCTCTGGTCCTCCTTCTTCTTCCAGATTCAAATCTAATCCCGAAGGTTTCGTTTCCCTCTCCTCCTCCTCAATCTCCTCTATACATAGTCTGGGTTCTTCGTGTTCTGTTGATTGGATTGAAGTTATACAGGAGTTTTTTTTATTCCTTGCTAGTTTCTCCGTTGGACTTGAGAGTTGGTTTTGCTAACCCGTGGGAAAAAGTTTCGTTCTTTATAGTATCTATCAAGCTTTTCTCATTCCTCTTGTGTTGTTCTGCTTGTCTTGTTCGAGTTTTAGTTTAAGCTTTCACTTGGATTCTTATAGATTTTATCAAAATGACTATGATTGTTAAATGCTTAAAGTTATATTCTTTCAGGTGATTCTCAGTTTCTGGAAGATGAGACCACTAAGAATTTTGCCAGGAAAGTTGCTGATCATTACAGTCGGAGAACTAACCAGACATTGGAAGAGCGAGAAGCTAGTCCTATCATTCATTTGAAGAAACTTAACAACTGGGTTCGTTACTCATTTAACAACACCTTCTTCTCTATGGGAAACTTCAACTTGTGTCTTCTTTTTCTTTCAAACAGATTAAAAGTGTGTTGATCCAGCTTTATGCTCGTCCTGACGATGCTGTCCTCGATCTTGCCTGTGGAAAGGTTCCTCTCTTCTTAAAGTCTAAGCTTTCACTTGCATGTCAACTGTTGTTTCTCAAAACTTTTCTCAATGTATTCCTTTTAAATCTACCAGGGTGGTGATTTGATCAAGTGGGACAAAGCTAGGATCGGGTACTATGTTGGAATCGATATTGCTGAAGGGTCGGTAAGTTGACTGGCTTGATATTTGCTGTATCTTTTTGCGTATTTTGTATCTCTATATCTTGGAATTGAAGAAGTGCTTCTATGTTGTACTTGATAACAGATTGAAGATTGCCGCACGCGTTATAATGGTGATGCGGACCATCATCAACGGCGTAAAAAGTTCAGTTTTCCGTCCCGTTTACTATGTGGGGATTGTTTTGAGGTATAACAAAACCCTTCTAGTAGTTCAGGGATCTCGATTATATATTGACATGATATGACCAGATGCAGATACAACTACAAACTCAAAAATTTCATTTGCTTGACGATTTGTAAGTCCTAATAGTGGAATTGAATTTCAATGATTACAGGTAGAGCTAGACAAGATTCTTGAAGAGGATGCTCCTTTTGATATATGCAGTTGTCAGGTCCCATATATTTCAATCGCCTTTTTGTTTTCAAATTACTTTTTCCCACTGGTATTTTGAAGTAGAGCGTTTGGTGATATAAAGTGTAGTTATAGTTTCTAAAATTACTAAGTCCTTGCTTAATTGTAGTTTGCTATGCATTACTCATGGACTACTGAGGCACGAGCACGACGAGCTTTGGCAAATGTTTCAGCTTTACTTCGTCCTGGAGGTGTCTTTATCGGAACAATGCCAGATGCCAATGTTATTATAAAAAAACTCAGAGAAGGTTCTTTTTCTTTTGCTTCGTTTCTTAGAATTTTCTCTGTGGATTTTGGTAAATTAATCTGTTCTTTGTTGTATGCTGAATATGCAGCTGAAGGTTTGGAGATTGGTAATAGTGTATACTGGATTCGTTTTGGTGAAGAGTATTCCCAAAAGGTGATCATTATGTGTCCATAGCTTTATCTTTTTTAACCTTTAGCTGAAAGTTATCTCTGTTCCGGTTCTGATGTTGATATTTGTTATACATGGTTCAGAAGTTCAAATCTAGCAGCCCCTTTGGTATCGAATACGTGTTTCATCTTGAGGTACTTACTTTATCTACAATTTTCTGGAGTTATTCACTTAGTCTACCCCAGAAACTTGAGCATTTTTTAAAAAGCTTTAGAGGTGTATTTTAATTGTACAACATGGGAGCAAAGCAAATCGATGGAGGTCTACCAAAATCTTCCCTGTTATTTTTGCTGTATTAAAGTAAATGTAACATAGGAATTTGTAATGTAGGATGCTGTTGATTGCCCTGAGTGGATTGTACCCTTTAACGTCTTCAAGTCTTTAGCAGAAGAGGTAATTGCTTGATCCCGTGTTTACTAGAAAACTTTCTAGTTGCCAAAATCACTGGTTTAGATTTGTGAGAGTGACATTGTCCCATGTTTTGTTGGATAGTATGATTTGGAGTTGGTATTTGTGAAGAACTCCCACGAGTTTGTCCATGAGTATATGAAAAAGCCAGAGTTTGTGGAACTCATGAGAAGGCTTGGTGCTTTGGGTGATGGTAACAATGATCAGAGTAAGTCTTTGTTCATATCATCCGTTTGATTCAAATCAAATGCGATAAAAACATAACTAGCCCGACAAATCTTTTTTTTTTCAGGCACATTATCAGCTGATGAATGGGAAGCTGCATATCTATATCTCTCCTTTGTCTTGAGGAAGGTTTGTCTTCTTTTAACATTTTTCGATTTTCACATTTCCTATTTCCATCGGTTATGTTTTATAATAAATGGTGGGGTTTTACAGAGGGGAGAATCAGATGGAGCTCGAAGGAGTGGGCGGAGGAAGAATGGGAAAATGAACTTATCAAAAGACGATGTTTTGTATATCGATAACTGAAGTGTGAAAGACTGTTCCATTACACACCAGTGTCTCAAGTCTCTGTTTTGGTCTCACTTTGTTCTCTTATGCTTTAGGCCATTTTGAATTGAGAGATTGGTTTACATAAGAAAAATATGCTCCTTCACAAAGAAAGAAGATGACAAGAAGCCTAATAATACGAATAGTTGTTGGAACACTTGTGTTTTCAAGTGTGTAGGCTTTTAATATACCATCAGGATGATGAACATGATAGATCATGGCATTATTCATGATTTGTATTGTATTATGATGTATTTGCAGCGTACTTTGTTTAAAAGGTCGATGGCTTTTTATTTGTATTACTATATTTTGAGATTATATCCACTGTGAACTTGAGGAAATTGAGAAAGATTCAAGTTTTTGTTATGTTATTCTATTGCTTTCGATCTCACTTTGTCTCTCTATAACTCTCGCGTAGTCGTGTGGTTCAAACTTAAACAAGAAAATTACAGACAAGTTTTACGCGTTATCTGTTTGTCCTTGCAACACTCTTACATAGAACGAGGACAAGAAAGTTTCTATTCTAGCTTAAACAACTCAGAGAACAAGTAAAACTTAATCACGACTTGTTGTCTTTATTTTCTCTTAATCTCAATGTATGTTCAAAGCATGTTCTTTCCATACAAAGATCTCGACTCTCGAGTGGTACTTCCAGATCAGAAACACATTCGAACATGTGACTCTGTTTGGTTCTCTTTTTTTTTTTTTTTTTTTTCTGTTGGAACTTTCTGCTTTGATCAGTGTCTTTGCTTTTGATTGAAACAATCGAACCCTCTGTACAATATACGAATAGGAGGCATAGGGGAAGAAGCACTACGCCTAGAAATCAACAACACAGAAAACTTTCTTCAAAATGATTCCTTTCTTTCTTCTTCTTCTTTGGGATTGGGACTAATCAAATTAAAATGGTTGGAACAATAAACATCCATCTTGTTCGTACTTTGGATACCCGTATAACCACGTTGGCGTAGTGTGTGTTCTTTCTTTTCAAATATTTCTAAGACCTTCCGTTCCAATTTTGAAGTTTCGAACCAAGTCTCATATTATGAATTTGCAGATTCTTTTTTTTATTATTATTATTTAAAAAATGAAGAACATCAGTTACATCACAAATGGTTGATTCTTAAATTCGCAAAGAATTTTGTCGGTTCGAAGAATAGAGGTTAGCCTAATAACCTCAATAGATCAAAACACATCTGCCTAACGTAATTTGGTAGGATATAAGAAATGAACTACTTTATGTAGACAAAGTGATACCAAGACCACGTCATGCTTAATGCGAGTAACTAAATATTTCTTTCAAGATCTGAAAACTATTGAGTTATGTCAAATTATAAATATGACCCATTTGGACTAATAATACTACACTTGACTTAACTAATACTATATGTTTCAATATTTGCACCAATTATTTAACACCGACAACATCATTTGGCTTGTATCGGTCTCACTAACAACATCGTTTATCATGTTGTTGCAAGCATCCGAAGTCTAATAACAAAGATATAATTCTGTTTGGTACGAAAAGCTATAAATATCTCTCTAGAGTAGGCAAACAAAATACTTTTTTACAGAAAAAAAAATTTTATAGGTTAATCATTATGTGATAATCAAACGCACAAAGTCCAATAATTAATGTTAATTAAAGACGTTACTTTCTCTTTAAGATGATACTACTATTCAATTAAGTAAGCTTAGTCTGAAGAATATAATCAATCATCGAGAAAAGTAGAACAAAAAAGTCGCTCCATTATTTGCTCTCTTCGTCTTGTTATCATCAATTCTTTTTTCCTTTTTTCCTTAACTAGAGTAAAATAATTTGTTTTTTCTTGGTCAATCAAAATAATTTATTTTAAATTATCTATATATATTTTTGATGATGCAAGAATGAGGTATTGCTATCATGCGGTCACAACAACTTCGATCTAATGCTTTACTAACCATTTGTTCACATATTGACGATTCTCCTCGTACTTTTGATTATGAAGAATTAGAAGTACAAAAACACCATTTTTGTATCATCAATAAATAATCCTCTACGTTTAGATGTTAGAAGTTGGCTTATCGTCCGACTGATAAGAGTTGTATATCAATTTTCACTAGATGTATATATATATATATGGCTACAAATCGAAGGAATCTTTATACCTTCGTTTATAATTGTTTCATATATGTACTAATTATCTTTTGACATCAAAACTAATACAAGTAGCATAATTTTCGTAAATGTAGTTTTGAACAATTAATTCGAGATTGTCACCTAACTCCCTTTTAATAATAACGATTTGAATAAGAAGAAGTGAGCCCATATAGTAAAAGGTCGAGAGAATGTTCGGACAGAGGTGTCCGGTAGAGTTGTCCATATCACTTCTATGATATCTTTTTTTATTTGTCATTTTTTTTTTTTTGGGTTCAGAAGTGTCAATTTTATATTGTTGTTGATATTGATAAGATGAATGTTTAAAAGATATTTTTGTTGGAAGCACTAGTTTTATAAAATGATATGTCAACTCCTAAAAAGGATATATATTATGTTATATTGCATATTTATGTCTTTGTTGACTTAATAAGTTGTAACCTGTCATACTGTGATTAATAAGAAACGACCCATAATTTTTTATTTAAACTCTTTCATCTTTCCACGAAGATAAATAGATGATCCATTCAATTGACACATTTACCCGAACTTTCGGAGAAGAAACTCAATCCAATTCATGAAAGTTCAGTTTTGTATTTTCAATATACAAGTGTTTAAAAATGAATCAAAAAATTATTTTAGTTAACATGATTATTTATGAACCATCGGAATACAACCAATTTGGAATGAGTCAACCCGTATTCACACGTATCAGAGTCAATCAAATAATATATTACTCACGAGAGGATAAGCAAGTTTTTGTAGATATGTCAACCCCTATTTATATACTAATTAAAAACAGAAATCGATTAATTAGCTCTAGAAAGAAGAATTATGATTTGGTCTACATCTGTGGGGTTAGGACGGGTGGGAAAGTTGGTGACGATGAATACATTATGGTTTATTTAGAAATTATCAGCTCGATTATTAATCTTTTCACTTAATATTTTCATGGCATATTTAATTAATATATTATTTTATTAAACGAATAACACTAGTATTCTTACAAAATCTTACTTCTGATCAGAGTACGTTTTGCTCAAATGATATTACATGTATAATAAATAATCTTACATAACTGTATGATGTTTTTTTCTTTTACCATAAAGATATAAGATTTCAATATTCTTGGAAGTATATTAGAACAAATTAAAACCACAAGTAAACATGGCAAAGCCGAGTCATTTGTGATTTAATCAGGGCTTAGTTTAGATTACAAGTAAAATAGAAAGAATGAGGGTGTGGGGTTTGTTTTCTTTAATTAGTAAATAGCATATACATGATGTTTATAAAAAAATAAAAAAATAATGTTTATATCAGAATGAGATTTGATTGTTACGTTTTCCTTTAAACTAAAGAACATAAATCCTGATTACTCCAAGAGGAAACACGTTTATGATAGTTCTAACAACATATCAGAACTATAATATGGAATTATCCAAAGGTAGAAGTCATCAATCTAGATATGAACTCTACCACTAGCTGACCTATATATATATATATATATATAACTTTTACATATTATTAATTTTGTACGCATGTAAAATTTATAACATAATAAACAACGAAAAATACTTAGGTTCACTTCTAAGGTGAACGTCTCTGTTCACTTTTTTTTTTTTAACCAATCAAAATCTTTTATACATTATTTTATTAAAGAAACAATTTATGTATACTTTTAACTAAGTAAAGTTAAATATTAGTTTGGTTTAGATTTTACAATTAGAACAAAATTATGTGTCAGTTTGGGTTTATAAATAAAGTGGTTAGGGTTTAGATTTTACAATTAAAACAAAATTATATGTCGGTTTGAGTTTACAAATAAAGTGGTTATGATTTAGATTTTACAATTAAACCAGAATTATATGTCGGTTTGGGTTTATAAATAAAGTGGTTAGAGTTTAGGTTTTATAATTAAAACAAAATTATATGTTGGTTTGGGTTTACAAATGAAATGGTTAGAGTTTAGATTTTACAATTAGAACTAAATCATATGTCGGTTTGGGTTTACAAATGAGATAGTTAGGGTTTAGATTTTACAATTATAACGAAATTATATATCGGTTTGAGTTTATAAAAATCGGTTTGAGTTTTTAATTTTATAAAAATATATACAGATTTTGTTTTCTTATTTAATAAGGAGTTGAATGAATAAATTTTTAAATGTATGACGACATGTTAGATTATTATTGATTAAAATAAGGATAAGTGAACAAAGGAGTTCAATGAATGAATCCAAACATTGTTCATAAACAATTAATTAGTATAATATTTTGTGTGGGGCAAGATATGCTACTAGAATAAGCAAGTACGGCGGGGATATGATTGAAACAAAGAAAAAACAAAACAAACAAAATAATGAAGCAATCGACGAATTAAGTGCGCAAATTTAAAATTGTAAATTAATTAATTCATATATTCCATATCTTAAGGTAGTTGAGAAAAATTAAAATATTTGATATGATATTACAAAAAGGAGTTTTGTCACGTTATGACTTATATAAGACATATCGAGACAGACAACAATTCCATTTGATCAATGCCCAAGTGGAAGTCTTAGCTGTTTCTATTTCCTTCAGTTTTTTTTCTTCTTCTCTTCTTTTGTCTTAGTGCTTATGGGCGGCTTATATTACTAATTTACTATTCAAATAATATTATTGCATACATGCTTGTATATTCAAATATGCTTTAAGACATACATTTATACATCAGCATAAATGAACTATTCCCTCGTACATGCACTTACTACTACAAATATTGAAATGTGTTGTTTAATCATATAGCTATATGGCTACTGCCTAGGTGTTAATTATGTATATGCATATATGTCCCTACCAGAGCCGTGCCAAGAGTTACATGGACTAGAAGCAATACTAAAAAAAAAGGCCTTAATTCAAAACAAAAAGTATCAAAACAGACCAAAACCATGAAATTTACAAACTGAATTTAGAAACCAAACTTGAAAAATATTTAGTCTTTTCTGTTATTTTAACTGAAGAAAAAGAAAAAAAAGGTAAAACATGGCAAAAATATGAAGTGAAACGTTTAAACAATGATGTGATTCTCTTTTTTTCTTCCGTAATATATATAAAATTTTCTATTTAGCCATAATGTAATTAACAAACATAAGAAAATAAGGACTTAAAATTCTTTAAAAAAAAAAGGCCGGAAGCGAATGTTTATTTTTTTGTATATAGCCACGGCTCTGGTCCCTACTTACAATATATGGAGAAATCATGGAGAGAGGAGAAACTGAAATTGGTGATAGCAAAGATGTAACCTTTTCTATGATCTAATCATTAACTTAAGCATTCAGCATTTGACGGCAATATGAATGGTACGACTTTGCTTCTTCGTGTCAAATATTTACCTCCAAGCTATACGGTTTTACTATTTCATTTCAGTTTGATTAAAAAAAAATCCCATTTTATTGACTATATATAATACATTTTTGTCTATATACCGTGCGC
Source organism: Camelina sativa (assembly GCF_030686135.1). Lineage (NCBI taxonomy): Eukaryota > Viridiplantae > Streptophyta > Magnoliopsida > Brassicales > Brassicaceae > Camelina > Camelina sativa. The sequence goes on along the minus strand of NC_141898.1, from coordinate 10,248,976 downwards.
ATACATATATGTTATATACATACAGTATATATGTAATGTAGTTAATTATATATATATATATATGTAGAAATAGTGGATAATAGTGAAATATATATATGTTTAATTGTTTATTATAGTTGGAATAATAGATCACAGTACTGAGTACTGACTAGTATATATATATATATATATATATATATATATATTAGCATCTTATTGAAATAAATAGTATTATCTATTATTCGGTTTTGAAAAAAAAAATCTATTATTCGGTAAATCCTTGAGCCACCATTGTTTTTGATTGGTGCATGAACCGTTTATAAAAAGCCCTTGAAGAAAGAAAAAAAAATGAGCCGTTTATAAAAATATATAACTTGTTTTTAGCGCAACTAGAACTATGACATAACTAAAGTATAACTGAAGTCAAAAGACTAAAATAATAAAGCAAAACACAGAACGTGTAAACGATTAAATCACTCAGAGGTTGACTTAGCTAGACAGAAGAATTGTGAGATAAACGTCAAACTGAGGCGACAAGAATAGTTGAGAGCACATAAGAGAGAGTGTGTGTGTACACAAATATTTTACAATCCGAAAAAAAATTATGACGGTCGAGATCTAATCAATTATATCGTTTGATCGACGGAGCAATGATGATGATCGTTTTGGACTATATTATAATTTTGTCGTATCATTTTTTTACGTTTATGAAATTACCGACTATACCTTAATACGAAACATTTGCATAAAATGTATATACATGGTATGCTATGGAACATTTGCATAAAGTTTATATACAAAATATTTGCATAAAATGTTAGTTTATGCATAAACATGGTATGGAACAAAAATTCATAAAAATGCATTATATAACAAAATAAATGAAAGAAATTACTATATATATCATTTCGAATCATAATGCATGATATTTGTGTACGTTACACGTTGTTGGCTAAATCAATTTGGAGAAAAGACAACAATTATTTTGGAGTGTCGTATATATTACGCTTTCGAGTGTAGTATTACTCTTAGTTAAAGGAATTTATCAAAAACCAGTGTTGTTTTTTTCCCTTTCTAACATAAAATAATAATGACTGAGATATAGTTGATGATGTGATGATGAAAGGCCAAGAGAGAGGCCGTGTGGGTTTGTCTCCGCGACAGTCTCTAATTCTCTCAGCTTTTTTCTTTTCTTTCTATAAATTTTCTTCACTGTACAGTTTACATGTTCATCTTCTCCTCTATGTTTTGTCCTTTTTCCATTACACCACATGCTTACGTCATTATGACGGCATTGCTCCACCTCAATCTAGTTCCTTTCCTATAATGTGAAAATCAAACCAATTCTAAAAGGCTTTCATTTCAAAACATAGGGAACTAGGGAAGATGGATCCAACGTATACCAATGGTTTTTGGACGGCGAAAACTAGCAGTTGATGAAGATGCATGTCGTATGACACAATCTGGTATACAATTAATTCTAATTGATGGAGACGTAGCCAATATAAATGACAATATGGAAACAAGTTTATTCCATTGTCGTCTATCGCTTTTTCTTCTTAAGCAGTAACACTAGTTTTTGTAGTGCAGTAGTCAGAGCAAGATATGTTGTAAGCAATGCAGTTGGATTATGAATGATTTGATTTGGAGCAAATCAAACGGTCAGGAGTTCAAGTTACATGGCTGCTAAAACTTTCATATATCATTTTGTCACTAGCTAGGCCTATATATATATATATATATATAAATTTCATGATATATATTTTATATTCACGACAGTTTTTGCTAAGAAATTAGTATTTTATGTAAAACATCTATCTACATTTGCAAAGAGTTGGATGCCAGGGAAACGTGGTAAAATTAATTAAAAAACATAAAACCCAAACACTATTGAAAACTAGTTATACATAAAATGGAATGGATCGGATCATTTGATAAGTGGTTAATGTTAGTTATGGAAATAAATAGACGATTAAAAAACTAAGTGAATGTCCAAACCCACTTGAAAAATCCGCAAATGAATTATGGCTAGAGCCTAGAAGTGAAATATGCCACTGAACCCTTTCCGTTGCCCGTAAATGTTGCAAGTTAAAAGTTGCGATATTCTTCTTCTTCAAAGTAAAAGATCACCAACAAAATGGAATACAACCGTGGAGCTCTTTTTATTTTTGTTTTCTCCAATGGCAATCATATTGTAATAAGTAAGTAATAATTTGTACTTGGCTTATAATCTATCTTAGAGAAATGAACAATTAACAGCCCCATTTAAAAGGTAAATAAATAAACTAATTGGTGCTATGTATGCGTATATCTAGCTAGCTTTCACCAAGCTCACCTTTTCGATTTTCTTTTCTTTTCATGTTGCTAATATATATATATCATGAACTAATTAATTAATGTAATGGATAGCAGGATAAACCAGGTCCGATTGGGCCAGTAACTCAAAACTATTCCAGTGTCAGCTAAGAACTTCCTTGGTGTGTTTTAAAATAATCAAAAATGTAGAATTTTTCAGAAAGGAATAGGATCATGCAAACTATGCTACTGAATATTAGCGGCTGTAAGAGAAGGTATGTAATATTAATATATTATGCACTCTGTTTGACTACAATCCAAACACTGATGCAAACAAAAAAAAAACAGCAAAATTCAATATCTATACGACTTCATATAGAGACAAGTGTTAGATAAATGATTAGGGAGACGACCACCAAATGAACAAAATAAGGACTTATTAATACAGACAAATTACAATTTTAATTTAGCATTAAGAGAAAAGATTTAAAAGAAAAAAAAAGAGAGAAGCGTCATATTCAGGGCTCTGACTCTGAGACGGAACAAGTGGGGTCTAAGTTTGAAAGCACGCGCGCACGCCACGTGGAGCCCACTCGTTGACTTGGTGTGACCTGAGAAAAAAAAAAACGCTGAAGTTCATATAAATCATTCATAACCCAAAGATAAAAAAAATATATATATATCTCAGTGGTCTGTGACTCTGACTGTGACCGTGACTGTGACCCGCTCCTTCTAGTCCATCCTTGGTCTCTATCTTTCTTTGCTTAAAATAAGTCAAATCCATTTCTCAACTTCTTTTATAGTTTTATGTTTCTAAAACTTTTCAAAATCTATCTATCTATAACAAAGTCAATTTGTTACTCCTCAATGTGAACATTCTTTAAACTAGATTTTGTTCTTTTTTTTTTTCCTCCAACATATTTATCATTATTAGTGAATGAACTGAAAGGTCATTACAATTGACGGATGTTAATACAAAACATCACCGTGTATGTCTTTAAAAAAAAAAAAAAACTAGAAGGGTTGTCATGATTTATGTTCAAACTGAAAATACAAATTTGTGAGTGATATACGCGTAGAAAATGTATATAAAAGGAAACTTTACCAAAAAAATAAAGGAAAGTATGAGAAATGAAATACGTGCTACTATTATAATTATTCTTTTGAAGTGTTAACCAATGGAAAAATAAACAATTCTTTTAGTTAATGTAACAAAAAAAAAAGAAGTTGGGAATGACGTGGGCAAGAGAGTCAGCGAGAGCCACCTGAAAAAATGTCAACCAAACATTAATCGGATGGATGTTTTCATAAATAGTTAAACGAAAACCCTACCAGAAAAAAAATTATATATATCCAAATATAAATTGATAAATATTTATAACTATAAGTATCTCTCTCGTGTGGATCCTCATCATTTCATGTAACCACAATCTGAGAGGACACAGCAAAAATTAAGATCCAATATCCATACACACATATATATAGTCGTGAGAAAGCTATGGGAGATCATCATGATTTCATCAACTCAGGAAGCTGGTGGAAAGTATCTTCTTCTTCACCATCTTCTTCTTCTTCCATGAGAGCACGCTCAATTGAATCTGGTGGTTCTGCTGTTTTCCACGATAAACTTCATCATCATCATCATCATCATGATCATTCGTTAGGTACTACTGATCATCATCTTCAGATGATTGGCCTAGGGCTTTCTTCACAATCACCTGTTGATCAATGGAACCAATCTCTCTTGTAAGTCTCAAATTTTGTTTCCTCTTTTTTTTTTTGGTTTTAATCAAAAGTTCTATGCGTAAAGATTGTGTGTGTGTGTGTTTTTTTTCTTTGCGGGGAACAAAAGACGTGGAGATAGTAAAGCGGAGACAAGCTTTGGAGTGATGCTTCAAGAGAATCTTAATTTAGATGCGGCTTCAAACGCAAACGCTAACACAACGTCATCCACATCATCTTACCAGCTACAAGAATCTGATTCCTCTCACCACCAAGCTTTGTGGAGAGATCCACAAAACGATTTCAAACCGCAAATCATGACGAACAACAATCGCGGGTTTTTCTTAGATCATCAGTTCAGTCCTCACGGGAGCTCAAGTACCGACAGTAGCACAGTGAAATGTCAAGGTTTCTCTGTTGACAACTCGTCTAACAACACCTTGTACGCAGCAGCAGCAACTACAACTCCTAATTCATCTTCGGGTATGTTTCATCAACATCAGACAGCTAGTTTTGGCTCTTCCGATCAACAACCGTCGAGGAACCATCAGCAGTCGTCTCTAGGGTACTCCCAGTACGGATCATCCACGGGAAACTATGATCAAATGGCGTCGGTGTTACCTAATTCGACTTGGTTTTTAAGAGCTTCGCCGCCAAAACCACACAGTCCTTTGAGATTTTCTAACAACGCAACGTTTTGGAACCCTGCTGCGGCTGGAAACGCGGGTCCTCCTCCTCATGATGCGTCTTCGAACTTTTTTCCGGCGTTACAGCCACAGCAAATTCACGCGCCTAGCTTTGACGAACAACCAAAGGTATTTATATTTATATAGCTAGCACGAGTTATATATCTACATATATGATATATGTATGCTTATATGTATTGTTTCTTGTCGCAGAATATATCGGAGATTCGAGATTCAAGTAACAACGAAGTAAAGAGAGGCGGAGGAGATCAGCCGGCGGCGAAAAGAGCTAAGAGCGAAGCAGCGTCCCCGTCACCAGCTTTCAAGGTATTTTGCTTTTTTATGATTTTTCTTAAAAAAAGAAAAACAAGAAAAGATTCTTTTTTGGTAGAAAAATAAAAGCATCTTTAACGACATTGAAATAAAACTAGCTTTCCATGGTTTTGCCAAAATAAACCGAATCTTTTTATTAAACAAAACGAAACCCTAATTTAAACTAATAAAATGAGGTTTATCATTACCACCAAAGTATTGATGATGAACCGATATAGAGAGTTTACGAAAAGACTCTTTTATTGCGAAGATGTATTCTTGTAACATTCAAGAAAACAAACATTCTACCCATTTTTTTTGCATAATTGTTTGCACTAGATCTCTTTAGTTTTTAAGACTTGGATTTTTTTTGTATAACAAGGATAATAAGAATTAAATTTTGCTGAATTAGGTGAGGAAAGAGAAAATGGGGGACAGAATCGCTGCGCTCCAACAATTGGTTTCACCTTTCGGAAAGGTACTATCTCTCTCTCTCATTGTCTGCAAAAATTTGCTTTAGCTTTCAGAAAGATGATGAGTGTGTATTAGTATATTTGTATATTGTCATTATTACTTATCATACTATTATTATATCTTTATTGATATATAGAATATGTAAAGTCTATTTCTATAGATATTTATGTTGGGGATGAATGAATGAATGAATGAGAGATAACTCTTAGATTTTGTTTTACTGAATCTCATGTGGTTTTGTGTCAGACTGATGCAGCCTCAGTGCTCTCTGAAGCCATTGAATACATTAAGTTCTTACACCAACAAGTTTCAGTAAGTTAGCCCATCCCTTTGATATTTTTAGTATATAACATTTTTCTGCTACAGTTTGAGTTAGTTATATTGTATTTTCTACTGATGTACAAACTCTGCAAATGATTATAATTCAGGCTCTGAGCAACCCATACATGAAAAGTGGAGCTTCTTTGCATCAACAGGTATTTCTTTGATTATATAATTTTAGGTACATTATTAAACCATTATACTCTTATTATTATACAATTGATTCCACGTACGTACACGGCTCTCGTTCACATTTTTTATTACATGTATTTATTGGTTGCTTCATCTTCAAGATTGGACAAAACATTATTTCAAGAAACAATGTAACGAGACCCTTTTTACAACAAATTAAAGAAAAATCATTAGAAACTTATTTATTTATTTAATTTATTATATTTTTTTTTGTAATGATGCAGAGTGATCATCCCAAGGAACTAGAAGTATCAGAAGAACCAGATCTTAGAAGTCGAGGTTTATGCTTAGTGCCAGTTTCAAGCACGTTTCCAGTGACACACGATACTACAGTAGATTTCTGGACTCCTACATTTGGTGGGACTTTTAGATAGATATATAGACGAAAAAATTCGTATATTAGATGTTGGTTGACGTATCTTTTAACTTATATATATATACGTTGACTGCTTATAAGAATCACCGCATTTTTAATGGACAAGTGAAACGTTTTGTCCATTTATATTTTCCTATACATAGAACTACTTCAAAACAATGTGTAATTGAAGAACCATGAATAGAGATATATAAGAGCTATTGAGATTTTTAACATGTATTTTTTTTTTTCACGCGATCTATCCCAAACATATATCTAAATGAGTCTTTTTTTTTTCTGTTTGTGGGGGTTATAATAGTTAGATATGTAAGTTAGATGTAAAGTTATTGGTTTGGAGAAGAATGTAGGGATCTATAATGTAAGTATTGTCTTCATTGATGCAGAGAGGGAGAAAGAAGAATTAATTAAGATGAAAAGGAGCTTTTGTTTCTTCCTTTTTTTAGCTATTCTATTTTTTGAAAGGGAATAATTAGATTCCACGAATAAGAGAGAGTAATGTGTTGATATGCATATTTTGATTGGACAAGAGGAAAAAAAAAAATCTTGGGACAAATATATTTTTATAACTTTGGAATATTGTTAGTGGAAGTAAGGTTATGGCCCGCAACATTTTTTTTTTCTCTTACAAACTTTCTTTGTTGAACATTTTGTTTAAAGAAAAAAAAAAACGAAAAACAAATTTTTATTACACTCAATTTACTATTGTTTAAAGGGATATATAGGAGTATTTTATTTTATTTTATTTTTTTTTTTTTGAAAAGAGAATAGTATTCTATATGGAGAAAATTGGATGGAAAAAATCGGCTCTGCTATTTTGTTGTCAACAACTCTAGTGGATTTAGAGCACTTTTTTACTTCTTATGTAGAATTTTGAACCCAACACAGTGAGATCTAGTAACATGATGTGAGATCACTGACCTATCAATTCCACAGTTCGGTTTCTTTTATTTATCCCTAACAAAAATATCTATTTGGAAAATTTCTGAAAAATGAGATCATCGAAAAAAGGTGACTACTTTTAGTATTGCTATAGCGATTATCATTGTCAATATTTTTCATCCAAAATCACCCACTTGCTCATGGTATCATCCATACTTCACATTGATACTTTTTTTTTTTTGTGTACAAACACTTCACATTGATACAATTGTACTTTTCTATTATACTGTTATATAGTTTTAGATTTAGTGACAGAAAAATATTTTCAAAGCTGTTATTTTGGTTTGTACTTATCTTTTTAAAACATTAGTTATCTCTTGAAAAATATGAGGATAAAAATGAAACAGAAGTTTAGTCTATTTAGTTAAGTAGTCCACAAACACATTATAGTATATTTTACACATTGAGTGAATAACCATTGCACCAAATCATTTTAGTTTTGCTAGCTGGAAGAATGATTTTACGAACCTTTCGTTTTGGATCCGTACCAACCGGTCCAAGAACTGACACTAGATACAAACGTAAAACAATACCTCTGACAAAATCGATATGTGAATCTTTTTGTTATTAAACAGTGATGCCGCTGAGCCTGTATTTATACATGGGACTTAGGCACGTAGGCACTTAGCTACTAAACCTAGATCAAGTTACCTATGTTACAACAAAAATGGAAACCCCAATAACTACAAAGATACAATGATCAAAAATATCTCAATAAAACCACTTCACCACTGTTCCTTCTTTAAAAGCATTCATATATACATGTATCCTTCGAAGTTCGAACACCCTCTCATTGCCAACATACCCGCTTGTGTAGTTCCTTCTCATCAAACTGATCATGATGCAAATCGTGTTATTATTATTTGGATATGATGTCAAGTTGCATTCGATGAGTTGTATATATTGTACTAGGTTGTGTGCTATATTTATCTCGGAAATCATCCATCTTCGTCTTATCCTCATATTGCATTATGTGAAGTCTTTTTAGCTAATTAACACTTGTGCTAAAGTCGCTTCAAGAGTCAAGACCAATTGCATAGAATATGTCGGTCAATGAATAATATTGGGTTGCTATTGGGTATATACAAATTCTGATGGGCCGAACAATAGTATTATTTGGTGTATCCTTTAATTTAGAATATTTTTTAAAATTTACCCAACAAAAGAACCCGGTTAACGAAAGAAAGGAATATAGAAGGACGACGACGACGTTCTCAGCCGTACCTTCTTCTTAAGCTTGCAACGGAGACGACGTGTTGCGATTTCATCACTACTCAACAAACTCTTTTCTCTTCTCTTCTCTCCGTCGATAGTTTCGCCGATTTCGCAAAAACCCTATGGAGCTCCTTCGATCGAACTTGTCTAGGGTTCAGATCCCCGAACCCACCCACCGCATCTACAAGCATGAGTGTTGCATCTCCTTCGATACTCCGGTAAGCCTCTTCAATAACTCTCCTCCTCTCTCAGTTCGTTTTCTTCTTCAAGTTCCGAGTACTCGACTGCTGTTCTTTTTGTCGTTTCTTGTGGTTTTGATGATTCCGCGATGATGATTTTTTTACAGAGATCCGAAGGAGGATTGTTCGTAGATATGAATAGTTTTCTTGCTTTCGGGAAGGATTACGTTTCTTGGAATTACGAGAAGACTGGGAATCCTGTTTATCTTCATATCAAGCAGACGCCGAAGTCTGTTCCCGAGGATCGTCCTCTTAAGAAACCCACTCTGCTCGCTATTGGTATTTTACAATGATTCCAATGCTGTATCTATTATACTGATTTTTTAACCAACGGAAGATAGGTTGATTTTGAAACTGTTTTGAAATTGCAGGAGTTGATGGAGGATTTGACAACAATGAGCCTGAGTACGAGGAGTCTTACAGCATATTCATACTTCCGGATTTTGTTTCACTTCCATTTCCTTCTGTTGAACTACCAGAGAAGGTGTTTGCAATGTGTTTTTTGATTTTAGAAGTATGGTCAGAGAGGTTTTATAGCAAACACCATGGCCTGTCTTTAGCTTTCTTTTTGTTTTTGTATTTTGTATTTGCAGGTGAGGATTGCAGTCGATACTGTAGTGAATGCCGTAGGTGCTGAGCGGAAAGAGCAAGTTGCTGCTTGGACAGCTGAGAAAAAGCAAGTTAGTCAACATGCATTGACACTGCAGCAAATCAAGAGTGGCATTGTCATTTCTCCCTCTGGTTGGAAATGCGCCAAGTGTGATAAGACAGAGAATCTCTGGCTTAATCTTACCGATGGAATGATTCTCTGTGGAAGAAAAAACTGGGATGGAACTGGTGGAAACAACCATGCAGTTGAGCACTACAAAGAGACTGCCTACCCTCTGGCTGTAAAGCTTGGAACAATCACAGCTGACTTAGAAGCAGCAGGTACAGTTGTCTTGTTTCCTATATCTAGTTTTAGTCCACTCTGTTGTGGATGTCTTTATTTTTACCTCTGAGTCATGTAAAGACTTGTGATATTAGAATTGGCCTTTCTGAAAAGTTTCTAGGTACGATTTAGCCGCTTTACATATGTGTTCAAAAGTACTGATATCTGCCCTTAAGGCAAAGCCATCATGTAGGTGATACCTTTTTGAGTATGTCATGATTCATTGCATGTGGCTGGAGCTTTCAGAGCTTTGATGTTGTAAAGTTTCTACACCGTGCCTATGAAAAAAAGATGTTGAATCCCTTAATCATAAAACCAGATTAGTCACTGGACTTCCCTGTTGTGTATGGCTAGTATCAGTTGATAGTTCTCTCTTTGGGTCGGAGAGGGGGGCTTCATGCATCACTTTGGTTTATTTTTTTTGCATGTGGATTATTATGTTCTTTGGATGGGTTTTGATTTCTTCAGCATTAATGATTGGTAATATTTTGGCAACTCAGATGTTTATTCATATCCGGAAGATGACAGTGTTTTGGACCCGCTCCTGGCTGAGCACCTGGCCCATTTTGGAATAGACTTCTCGTCGATGCAGAAGGTTAGTAATGATGATTCATGTTTCTGTTAAAGTATAAAAGTCAAGACTGCATCTTGTCTGGCACTTTATATTGTTGTTGTCTGTAGTTATGAATTTTGTATACGGCATCTTTATCAGAGACTCAAGCTTAGGTATTCCCATAGTGCTATGGTTTGTGTAGATATCCTTCCTGAGTCGCATTGGTAAGTGCTGATTGTACTAGAAAGTTTATGTCTCGAATTCATTTATTTTCATTGAGTGCTATGGTTTGTAAGATACCTTCCTGTGTCGCATTGGTCAACTGCTGGGTGAAATAAAAAGTTTATGTCTTGTGTTCATTTCTTTCTTCAGTATCAGTTGCCACTAAAGAACTGTACATATGTGGAATATGTATGTGGCTCAATGTTTCTTTACCAAGAGCAAGTAGACTCACATCAGTATTATTGCATAGTGCACTTGGAGAACGTAATTTTAGGTTGTTTTGAGACAATATTCCCATTCACGCGTGCAGTCTAATAACTTGTATTTGTCATGAACGTCTTAACATTTACTAAAGGCTTTTTGGTTCTTTTTCTTCTCACTGTTCCTTGCTGCATGTACATCTTAAGTTAAGATCTTTCATTTCCCAAAGCATAGGTTTTATAGTTCACCTGTCTTTGTTTTCCAGTTTATACTGCCTGATCATCTTCTTTGCTAAAAGATATCCTATATTGATAGAACAGCTTTCATCTGAATAATATTAAGTTTCTTGGGATGTTTGCTACTATGGTCACAGACTGAAATGACAACTGCCGAAAGAGAACTTGATCAAAATACAAATTTTGATTGGAACCGTATACAAGAGAGTGGAAAAGAATTGGTACCAATATTTGGACCTGGATATACCGGACTTGTCAATCTTGGGAACAGGTACTCTTTGTGATGATATTTTTTTCAGAGATTTCGTTTCCTTGTTGATGTCTTATGCCCATTTCATTTCCTTTGCCAGTTGCTACTTGGCAGCTACGATGCAAGTTGTTTTCTCTACCCATTCATTTATTTCAAGGTAGATGCCATTGCCCATATTTTTTTCACTTGTATAACTTAAATCAAAACAAACCTTTTACTTCTTATATCCACTATAGTAACTTTTGGTTCTGAGTTTGTTGCAGATACTTTTCACATCAGAGCTTAAAGATGGCTTTTGAGATGGCTCCTGCTGATCCAACTTTGGACCTCAATATGCAATTGTGAGTTATTGTTATAACAAATATTACTACGTTTATGCTCTGGAGTTTCTGAAATCATGTGGTTGAACTTTTGACATTGTATTGATGAAAAGGTTTTAAGATTATATTTGTGCGTACCCTGTATCTGCATGATACATGCTTTAGTTTCTGTTTTTCTCTGTTTGATTTAATATGATCTGCACTTCTGTTTCGAATCTGGTTTCCATGAGGACAATGGCATGGCAATTTGCATATTTATTTCCTACTCCTTACACTGTTGGTTGCAGAACAAAGCTTGGACATGGTTTACTCTCTGGGAAGTACTCTATTCCTGCAACACAGGTATGACTATATCAGGAATTTTTTTTGCTTGCATACATAAATATTATCTAAACCACCTCTTAGAGCCTCAGTACATTGATTTTGCCATTCTTCTGATTGCAGAAAGATGCTGCAACTGGAGATGCTGTAAGATTCTTATTCTATATGATGATTAGATTCGTTATTAATCTTTCAATAGAAACTGTTGATTGATCAAGAGCTTTATAAGCATATCAATCTTTTTATTCTAGTGATTTTTTTCCCGGGTTTTTATGGTAGTTCCTCATCTTTAGTCATTCTCCACTCTTAGAGGCTTTCATTTTTGGTATGACTTGTGCCTTGTGTGGTTAATAAACACAGGCCAGCACAGCTAAGAAACAAATGAATGCTTTAAGTCCTTTGTTTGACTTTTTAATAAATATATGTATGTGAATGGCCACAATTTGTTTTGCATACCCCCTTGTGTTGATTTCTGATGACTTCACATTTTTTTTTAATCGGTAATAGAGCCAAGAGGGAATACCTCCTCGCATGTTCAAAAACGTAATTGCTGCGAGCCACGCAGAATTCTCTTCTATGAGACAGCAGGTGAAAACCATGTCTTCTTAAATGTTCCGAGCTTTGTTTATTTTCGTACTTGTATTTGAATAATGCTCCTTTTCGGCATCTGTCAACGAAATTACCTATGTTTCCACACTAACTAGCACCATTTTGTATCGTAGGATGCTCTTGATTTTTTCCTCTATATGGTAGGCAAGGTTGAGCGTGCCAACAGCACGACGCCAGATTTAGACCCCTCGAGGAGCTTCAAGTTTGGGATAGAAGAAAAGATCCTTTGTCCATCTGGAAAGGTTTCATATAATAAGAGGGATGACTGTATTCTTTCTTTGAACATTCCGTTGCATGAGGCAACTAATAAAGGTTTTATCCTGTTCGTCTGTCTCTGTTCCCCTTCCTATGTCATTTGGTGTGTTTCTTAATTTTATTGTCTTTGTTTTACTGAATGTTTGGTGATCAAGATGAATTAGAAGCCTTTAACAAGCAGAAAGCAGGAAAAGGATTGGAAGAAAATGATATGTGAGTTAATTGACTCAAGTTTAATATGTTCATAGTTTCTCTGCTTATCTAAGATATTTATTTTCAGCAGGGCGAGTGATGAAATAGTACGACCACGAGTTCCTTTAGAAGCTTGTTTAGCAAATTTTGTATCATCAGAGCAGATTGAGGATTATTATAGCTCTGCTCTGAAGGGGAGGACAACAGCTATCAAGTATGAGATTTTTTTTTTGCTGAGTGAATTCAAGTGCACCAAGAATAAAATGAAAGTAAGTTTTTAAGGGTGTATTTTTGGTTTCCATTTCATGCAGGACTACTGGTTTAACATCTTTCCCAGATTATTTGGTCTTGCACATGCGGAAGTTTGTTATGGAGGAAGGCTGGGTGCCAAAGAAACTTGGTCTCTTTCTGATACACTGTTCCTTATAATGTTCCCTACTGGCCCTGTATATAAATACTTATTATCTTTTTCTTGATTTGCTGAGGCAGATGTGTACATTGATGTTCCGGATGTTATTGATATCAGCCACATGCGTAGCAAAGGACTCCAACCTGGGGAGGAACTGTTGCCAGATGGCGGTACGTCGTTATATTTATTACAAGAATTGTGTTTCGTAATTCTTGTTTCGAACTCAGTGCTACATTTTCGAATGTCATGACTACTAGCCTTTTGAACCTATCTTGGATTAGCACTCAGTTTATTAATCATTTAAAAGTACCACCATACCTTAAACGATCATGGCAGTTACTTTCTGAGGAGGGAAGTCTGTGTATTGTTGCATCCTGTACACCAGAATTGTGTTTTTTTTTTTTTTGCATGGCATAGTTGTTTTAGTGTCTTTGTGTTCTATTCTTTATTTCCTTGTCCACTCTCCATTCATATATAATATTGTCAGATAAACAAAACTTGTTATTCTCCCTGTAATTTTGTTGGATGTTGGACTTTTTTTTTGCATACAGTTCCAGAAGAAGTGATGGAATCAGCGAAGCCTGTGGCAAATGAGGAGATAGTTGCACAACTTGTCTCAATGGGATTTAACCAGCTTCATTGCCAGAAAGCTGCCATAAATACTTCCAATGCTGGGGTTGAAGAGGCAATGAACTGGTTACTTTCTCACATGGATGATCCAGGTAATTGAAAATAGTTCTACCAGTCTTGTAGTTGAGGCTCAACTTCTCTCATAAAAACTATATTACGTTACGTTTGGAGACCAATTTCTAATATGATGAGGCATTATGATTCATAGACATCGATGCACCAATCTCACATCAAACATCGGACGTTGATCAGTCAAGCGTTGATACCTTACTCTCCTTTGGTTTTGCTGAAGATGTTGCTCGAAAAGCACTGAAAGCCTCGGTATTACACTTTTGAGCAAATTAGTTGCATTTCTGCGTGGTTCTTTTTTTTCTTTACTATGGTCACTGAAATTGTCTTCTTCTTTTTTGGTTTTCTTAATAAGGGAGGAGATATTGAGAAAGCAACAGATTGGATATTCAACAACCCTAATGCATCTGTTTCAGACATGGATGTTTCCTCTAGCAATTCAGCGCAGACTCCGGCCCAAAGTGCATTACCAGATGGAGGAGGGAGTTAGTATCTTAAACCCTCCTTTTTGAGTCTTTCGATCTCATTTTGCAAAACAAATCTTAGTGTGTTTTTTTTTTTTTTTCCACGAGAATAATTCTAACTCTTAAGAATATGATCTTTAACTGCAGAATACAAGCTGTTTGGAATAGTAAGTCACATGGGAACATCAGTTCACTGTGGGCATTACGTGGCTCACATATTGAAAGAAGGTCGTTGGGTGATTTTCAATGACAGCAAAGTTGGTATCTCGACTGATCCACCTAAAGACATGGGTTACGTCTACTTCTTCCAGCGGATCGACGGCTGATTAATTCTGTCTCAAAGAAAAAAAAAAAAAAAAAAAACTAATCCTTTCCTTTTTTTAATAGAAACTTTTTAAGGTCGATAGGGTTTTCTTTTTTAAGATGTGGATTGAGGTGTCCCCATCCCATGGGTGATGATGTTACTTGTGGATTAGTAAATTTGGTTGACTATGAAATCTGTGGAAATTCTTCACAAATTTGACGACCCCTTTAAAAAGCCAAAAAAATTATCATTCTCTTTACTTCTTTTCAATATGCTTGATTGGCTTCCACATTGATGAATTAGACCAAAGAAGTAATCATTTTTTGGTTTGCATGCCGTATTGAACCTGACGAGTCAAGGAGGAGAGGGGGTTGTTTCCGTTTCATTTTCCCGGTTAAATTTGTGAGAATCGTAACCGAAACCTAATGACAAGCGTTACAGGAGGGAGGGAGTATATGATTGATATCTCTCTTCTCCCAAATCAAAACACGGGTTCTTCATTTCCTCAATACTCTTCTCCATTTCCAACAAAAAAAGAAATTAAAAAGCCACAAAATAAAAAAAGAGTGAGTGATGAAATTGTTACCTAATTTTGTTGGGACTTTTAATTGCCTGTCATCGGAATCTCTTGCCGTTATCTCATTCTTCTTCTATTACTTATGAGAGGAGGTAACTGACAATCTTTTTTTTTTTTCCCTGAGAATTGGTGAATCGAATCATGTTCGTAGCGTTACAAGATAAGCGTTACAATCTTTTAGTGATTGATGGTGCACAAAAACGGGAATCAGGATAGAATCGGGTTTTTTTTATCTCTTATGATTTGATGAACATAAATGTGGGTCAAATTTGTTTTCTTTGGATTTGTTGTTTCATTTATGTAAAAAAAAAAAAACTTAAAAACACTCACTTTTTATGAATTTTCTCCATTTTAAAGGGCAAGCTGGATGAAACAGGTCATGCATAGTTTCATGGATCATTTGTGACTTTTTTTCGCTGCAATCAGCAGCTGCGTCTTTTTGTCACAGGTTTGGTTTCCAGGACCCTTTGCATATGTTATTGTTCAGGTGTGAATAGACTATGATTAGCCAATCTAATCTAAGAACAGTTTGTTTCATATGCTTCCATTTCTTTCAGATTGTTTCATATGCTACATAGAATCTGCATTTTCTGAAATCTGCATTTTGGGAAATGGCACAATCAAGAAGCTAAAGTTGGCATTGTTTGTCTTCTCTCTGTTCACTAATATTGTCACCTGTATAGGTATATGTAAGTAAGGTTTCTTGAAATTCATGCTCAAAATTGTGGGTTTATATGAATATGAATGCTCAGATCACATCAATGCACTTTAAGTTCTTTGCATAGAGTGTTCAGTTTTAACTTTTAAGTCAGTGCATGTATTAGTTAGTTACCCTGCCGGTAAACTATTTCCTAGTAAATCGTGACTATGAACTGTTGATATGTACTGTTATTTCAGTTTTAACTTTTAAGGCATTTTCAAACCGTTTTACTTGGTTCTGATGGGTGCCCGGTATTTCTTACCAGTCTTTTTGGCCCTTAAAGGGTTCTGATTTCTTTGTGAATCTCTTTTATGTGTTAATCGTTTTTTTTTTTTTTTTTTTTGTTGCTACAGAGGACTAGCAACAGAGCAAACAGAAAATGGTCAAAACTTGTTCTCAGCGGATCAAGCCGATGAGTGCCGTAGATGCAGTTGACTTGCGGTCTAGAGTCTCTGTCAAATCTATCCGGTATTGTAAAACAATTAGCAAGTACCTAGCAGAGCTGCAGTTATCTGAATCAAGAAAGAATCCATCACTCGTAGTATGTCCTACTATGGAGACAACAATGAAGTTGTATTCGATGGATGCAAGGAGTTTTAGACGTTCCCTCCTCAACACTATTGATCCATCTCAAAGAAGCCATGAGGAGTCCATGTACATGATATCATCCTCTAACGGAATCATCTGCTGTGTAAATACAATTTGTGACGAAGACGTAGAAAACAAGTTTTGTCATCTGCAGATATGGATATGCAACCCTTGTACGAGGGAAACTCTCCTTCTTCCCCAAGGGAGACCCTCATTTGGGATTGAACCAAGTGTCGGAGTGGCTTATGGCTCCGACATTAGTGACTATAGAATTTTCCGTATATTCTGCGTTAGAAAGGAAATTCCTAAAGAAAAGGTGACCGTAAAGGGATATTATTTTCGAGAAGGTCAAGTTGTTTATGCTTTAGCATTTGAATGTGAGGTGTATTCGTCCAACAATGGTTCTTGGAAAAACATCGGCTCTGTGCCTTGCGTTCCTATGTGTTCTGGTCTTAGGCCATACAGAACTGGTCATATTTTTGTTGGAGGTAAAATATACTGGCTGGTATCTTTAGATGAGCCAGGTGAGATCCTCTCAGTGGATTTGGAAGGGAGATTCGAGGTTATAAACTTGCCCGAGTATAAAGATGTTATAAACGAAGAAGACAAGATCACAGAGGCGACACATCTGATTATTTTTCAAGGATCTTTAGCATTGCTTGTTCTACATCCAAGCGAGATGGATATTTGGGTCTGGAAAGACGACGGTGATAAATATAGTTGGGACCTTGTACTGACGATTAAAACTCCAATCAGGGATGAAGAACTGGTTTTATCTGTTACTTCATTAAAGAACAATATCATATGTGTGACTGAGACACACTGGCGTATATATGATGTGGAGACTAAAATCTGGAGGAAGAGAAGGGGCCCTCGTACTGGATTTAGGAATCCGGCTGTATTCCCATTCACCGAAAGCATTCTTCCATGTAAGTTGTGTTTATATGAATGATACTGTGTTTCTTTCTTCCTTTGTTTGCCATGTAATCCGCTTTGATCTGTTGTTTGGTGAATCAGGTAATGGTGGTGTAGGACTGTAGATGGAACATGAAGAGTATCTGATGCAGAGATTGTTGAATTGGAAGGCTATGTGTTTCTCTCAGGAGCTGTCATATTGGTTTGGGGTTTAATACTTTTTTGTTTGTGTCAGATTGTCTCTCTCTTTTTTCCTCTTTTTTTTCTTTAAACTTGGTTTTATACAATTTTGTTACTTAAAGCTTCATTGATACTAATAATAAGCCGTGGGTGCTTTGTCTCTAAACAAAGTTTTAATGCTATGATGTGGTTCACCTGTTGTTGTTATTTGATATGTTAAGTGTGCTGATTTTGAGTTCTCTCTCCTTTCGGCTCAAAACGACCTTAGGGCCATTTTTTTCTCACTACATCAAATTATATCATATTAAACCGAGTTTGTTTACGTTTGAAGAATGCAAATTTTTTACCAATGTCGGCAGTTTCAGGGGTTAGGCATATATATACAATGATGTAGATAGGAAAATGATGTAGTAGATCAATAGGGTCATTCATTGCTTGTAAACATTTGTAGTAATCAATGACAACGTTGACAATGACAACTTTTGTAGTAATCAAATGACAACTTTCACTATAATCGAAACAAAATATTTGAAAAAGACTATACCGCGTCTTTGAAAAATATAAATCTAGTGTTTTGTGAAGAAGAAGGTATATAGTAAGTATAGTTTTCATGAAAATGATTTTTTTTAACAGGCTAACCGACGACTATTCGCAAAGAAGAAGTCATACTAAAATTTATATATAGCACACTTGTTTATTCAGAAATATGCGATTGGTTTAATATTTGAACTTGTAGGAGTTATTGTCGCAGTGACAAGAAGAGGTAACACAACAACCCCCAAAATATTCTGTTATCCAATATCTACTTACATTACATATATCTTCTACGAAGCATGTCATTTTTGTTGACTTGTGTTGTCGATCAATTTTATAAAAGCACATCAATGATTTACGGTTTCAATTTTGTGAATAGAGTTGTAAATAAATTTATTCGTTATAGGCAATAAAAATATCAAATTCTAGTAAATTATGTTTGGAATAATAATAACTACATAAAAATTCGTAAACGCGATATTCGCTTTCCATACTTGAACCGGTTATATTTTAAAGTATTTTTTTGGGTGGTATGTTCTCATTATTGTTTAACTGATTCTAAGCCAAACATATAATTCGTTTGTATGAATTATCCTCCCTTGACGCCTTAAGAGCATC
The DNA here is from genome assembly GCF_030686135.1 of Camelina sativa. NCBI lineage: Eukaryota > Viridiplantae > Streptophyta > Magnoliopsida > Brassicales > Brassicaceae > Camelina > Camelina sativa. The sequence goes on along the minus strand of NC_141898.1, from coordinate 10,230,148 downwards.
ATTAGTAAGGAGTACTCTCTAAGTTACTCTCAAATTAATTAAACATATAATTAATACTAATTTAAGTAAAGCAATCTTAATAGTATTTTTGCAAAATCATTCTTTTACTACAGAACTCAAAGAAGGTTGCTTAGAGCATCATTATCGGGACCTCTTAGCCCCAAATTCTTAGGTTTTGTCTATTTAAAATTAAATCAAAACTAAGAATATTGTTAAGAATTTGCCTCTTAACTAAGAGGTTAAAGATACCATAAGAGACGACGACGTGTTCCAATATTGTTGGGTGTTGTTTTAACACAATGTTTTTTTTTTTTTTGTTGATTATCGTTCTCTTCCTCTTCTCTCTCTTTCTCGAAGTAGAGACTGCAAAATCGATCCAGGGAGATGATGAGTCCCGATTATAGTCTCGCTGGAATCGATCTACCCCTTGGTGGAACTAGTCGCCCTGATATCCCCAGATGATGTAGAGATTTCTCTCAAAAATCGATTGCAAGCAGAAGAATGATTCAATTTTGGGTGGCCTCCGGCGGTTCAACCCCGTTAACTCATCATCTCCACCGACGGCAGATCTCAACGTGACTCTGATGCATGATTCTATCTCTGTAAAAGATTCCTCTCTTTCTCTGCGTTTTTATCATCTCTCTCCTTTCGTTCTTATCAGATTGAATGTTTTTTGCTTCTTCCTCCTCTGCTTACCTTAATTGATGTAGCTTTAGGATTTTAGGTTAAGTTGGGAATCCCAAAACTTGATTCATGTGATTCAGAGCTAATTGAATCATTCCATAGGTTATCTTCTGATTAGTCTCGAATCTTATAACAAAATTGCCCTAAGTTTTAGTTCTAGTGATGATTTATAATCAAATTGGATCTAGTTTGTGTGTGCTTCTCTTTAATCGCTCTGGTGAAAGGCTTATTTTGGTTGGTTGGATTATTTTCACATTCGACATCTTCTCATTGCTTTAGTTATTATGGTCTATGATCCTTGGTCATCCTATTGTTCTTGTTCTGCTTGTTTGAAAAAATGATGGGTATTCGCAGAGACCTTGTTCAATTCATGGCGAGATGATCTTCTTAAAAAACTACAGCTCTCTAAATTAGAAAGGTATCATATCTATCTCTCTTATTAGATTGTACTGTATGTTGAATACATCTTGGATACACATCATGGCGAGATGGTCTACTATAATTTGTTTTTTCTTCTCATTCAGATCACGTGGTTGAAATATAATGATGAAGCCGCCATTTAAAACAATAACTCCATCAACTCAGGTACTCAGCTCTGTCTATATGTCTAAAATTGATTGAAGTAAGCTTGAATTTCGTGTGTATTAGTTGTGTGGACTTATAGTGAGTATAATTGTTTAACAGATGCATCTCTGGCACTTGTGTTTAAGTATTACGAATTGCTTTTTGATATCGATTAGGTAAGACTTGAGTCTTGGATTGACTGCTTTGTGTTTGGTGGTTGTGATAAATGGTTGAATATTAGTTGTGTGGACTTATTGTAAATTGCTTAGTGTGTGTATGAGTTCAATGTTTGGTTGTGTTAGATTAGGTAAATGTCTACATCATACTTATTGTGCATTACTAATAACAACACCCACCAACATGTTTTATTGTCATTGATTGCTAATAACAACACAACCCAAAACGTTTTCAAACTAAGTTAAACCTCACCTTATATAGTAAACCATTCCTCCTTAAAAGTAAACATATCTCTTTCATTCTCCTTCAAAGTAAACCATTCCTCCTTCAACAATCTCTTTCATTCTCCTTGTAACACGATACCATGAATCCATTTAGCCACCCTCCTGGCTTCATGGACCTATTTCAAGGAGAAACCCACACCAATCCTTATGATATTGATTCACCAAATATTGAACTTGGTGAATCACAAGTTCCGGCGTTTAGCACTCAATGTTCAGATGCACAACATGAAGACCGTAGATCAAGAAATAAATGGGCACCAGCAGATGATATTCTTCTCATTAGTGCATGGCTAAACACGAGCAAGGATCCCATAGTCAGTAATGAGCAAAAACGTGCATCTTTTTGGAAACGAATTGCAGATTATTTCAATGAAAATCTGAAGGATGCACGACAAAGGAGAGAAGTCAGTCATTGTAAGCAGAGGTGGGAAAAGATAAATGATATAGTGTGCAAGTTTGTTGGATGCTATGAGGCTGCGACAAAGGAAAAATCAAGTGGCCAAAATGAGAATGATGTTATGAAGCTAGCAAACGATATATATTATAATGATTACAATTTGAAGTTCACATTGGAGCACGCTTGGCGAGAGCTAAGGCATGATCAGAAATGGTGTTCACCTTCTACTACTAACCGGACTGGCACGGCTAAAAGAAGAAAGGTTGGGGATGGCTCTGGACAGTCTTCAAACTCCGAACCAATGACTCGTCCACCTGGTGTTAAATCTTGCAAGGGAAAGTCGAAGAAGAATGTAAACGAGACATTCCCTATTGTTGAAGATGGAAAATATCTGTCGGAGTTAGAGGCAATCTATGAGTTAAAAGAAAAAGATTTAGCTTTGAGAGAGAAGATAAGTAATCGCAGCAGGCTTGAAATGATACTTGCAAAAACAGAGCCACTTAGTGATATTGATATTGCTTTAAAGAACAAGCTAATTAATGATTTGTTAAGCTAATAAGTTTGTTCTTGTCCTTGATGTATGATGAGCTCATTAGTTTGTTCTTGTTTTTCATGTAATCGGTTCTTCTTGTAATGGTTTATGTAATCGGCTTTAATGTGATGATATGTAATGTTTATGTAATCGGCTTTAATGTGATGATATGTAATGTTTATGTAATTGGACATTTGTGTGCTTCTTGTGTAAAATTTAAACTCAAATGGCTTGTATTTTTGTTGCTTGTGACAGGAATAGACAAGAAAAACAGGTGGTTGACAAATACAAACAATGATGCTCGTGACTTGAAGTGACATGGTACAAGCTCATGAAAGGAAGAAACAAGAAAACAAGGACTTGAGTAACCCACTTATTTGTATTTTTGTTGCTCGTGACTTGTATGCATTTTGTGTTTTTGTTGCTCGTGACTTGTTTAAATGCTTGTTTTGTTGTTGCTCGTGACTTTCCAAGGTTGGCGACACCATACAAATGATTTGTAACACTTTTTTTTTCAACAAGATTTGTAACACTATGTAAGAACGTCATATATTACTACCACAACTCACACAACTCCATCTCTTCTCCTCCTAAACGTTTAATACTTCTTCTTCTACAACTTCATTGCTCAATATTTTTTTCTTTTACCACTTCACAAATCCATATCTTCTTCTTTATTTTGATCTTAGTCATCTTTAAGAAATAAATGGCATCTTCTTCTAGTAATAATTTCGATGATTTCGACAAAATGCTTGATGAGAGATTTGATCAAGTGTATGATCAAGCGTTCGATCATATTGTTTCTGCTCATGCTGCTCGCCAACAAGCAAGAAAGCCAAGGAAAAAAAGAGTCTATATTGAAAGAGATCGTGAAGATGGGCACGATCGCTTGTGGAACGATTATTTTAGTGAAGATGCAACATACCCTCCTCCTCTTTTTTGTCGTCGCTATAGAATGAACAAGGCGTTGTTCATGCGTATTACTGATCGACTCTCTAATGAAATTCTATTCTTTCAACAAAGAAGAGATGCTACCGGAAGGTTTGGTCTCTCTGCAATACAGAAATGTACAGCAGCAATTCGTATGATGGCATATGGTTGTGCAGCTGATGCGCTTGATGAATACCTCCGACTTTCTGAAACCACTGCGATGCAATGCTTGGTCAATTTTGTTGAAGGAATCATAAATTTATTTGGGGATGAGTATCTAAGGAGACCCACACCAGAGGATCTTCAACGTTTACTCGATATTGGAGAGCTACGAGGATTTCCGGAGATGATAGAAAGCATCGATTGTATGCATTGGGAATGGAAGAATTGCCCAACCGCATGGAAAGGTCAATACACACGTGGATCCGGAAATCCAACCATCGTTTTAGAGGCTGTAGCGTCACACGATCTGTGGATATGGCACGCGTTTTTTGGACCTCCAGGTACATTAAACGATATCAATGTTCTTGATCGCTCTCTAGTTTTTGATGATATATTACAAGGTTATGCTCCAAAAGTGAATTACATTGTCAACGGCCGCGAGTATCATTTGGCTTACTATCTCACTGATGGTATTTATCCAAAATGGGCTACTTTTATTCAATCTATTAAACTCCCACAAGATCCAAAGGCATCTTTCTTTGCTACTTGTCAAGAAGCTGTCCGTAAAGATGTCGAGCGTGCTTTTGGAGTCTTGCAAGCTCGCTTCGCCATAGTCAAAAATCCGGCTCTTGTCCATAATAAGGAAACAATTGGAAAGATTATGAGAGCGTGTATCATACTTCACAATATGATAGTAGAGGACGAACGAGATGGGTACAACCAGTTAAATCCAGCAGAATTCGAACAAGTAGAAGCAAACAGAACTTCACATGTGGACTTAGATATACATTCAAATGTCAGCAATATGATGACCATGCTGAGCAAGCGGAAGGAAGTTCGTAATCAAATAAAACATCAACAATTGAAGGATGATTTGGTTGAGCATATATGGCAAAAATTTGGCACAAATCAAAATTACAACTAAACTTTGTCCCTATTTGTGATTTCTGCTTCTATTTTTATATGTTTTTATGTTTTGTATGTTTAAAAGTTTATGAATGCAATAATAAAATCTTCATAGTTTAAATATTTAAAAATTATATATTTTTTTTTTAACTAAGAACCTCATTTTTAAGAGTTTACCATTGGAAAAATACAAATTTAATTAACAAACAAAAGTTCTTAACTTATAAAAATACACTTTTTATTACTAAAAAATGTAAGAACCCAAAAATCAAAACCCACCAATAAAGATGCTCTTAATCTTTAAAATAATAATTTTTAATTTGTATTTAGTAATTATCAACTTTAATAATATAAAATAATAAAACAATTATTAAACTTTTTATATTACATAAAACTATAGAATCTTAAACATATTAAACACTACGTAAAGTCCCACGCGTTGCATGGTTATATTCATATAGTAGTATTATATATATATATATATATAAATATAGTTATTTATTTTTAATTTTGTATCAATAGTACTTGGTTTCATTTTTTCCAAATTAAAATGCTTACACATATTTTTTAAACTATGTAAACTCCGCAAACCTTTTTTTATTTTATTAAAAGTGTATGGTTATTTTTTTCCTTTTATTTTAGTTAGTGTTTGAAATATTTTTTTTATTATAATGGAGAATATCTCAGTAGAAGCTAATTGAAATATTGGTTTGTTTTTAAATTACCTTTGTTTCGCTTTTTTTTTTTTTTTTTTTGGTAAGAACCTTTGTTTCGCTCTTTGCGTATTTATACGGTGTTCTGCCCGTTTGTTTGAGTTTTTTTTTGAGATTTTTGTGGTTTTTATTTAAGGAAATCTGTTTTTTTTTTTGTTTTTTGGAAGAATATTATATTTGTGTAAATAAAATTTTTGTGTATATTCAGTTTGATTGTGGTCATATAGTTGTTTGTAATGAACATAAACAAAGAAAAACTTAACCGATATAACACAAAATAGCAACAACTTAGACAAAGAAAAACTTAACCGAACACAAACATTGGAGAGCATAAATTTTTGAAAACTCATCACTTGTGACACAATGAAGTGACAAACTATTCTTTTGATTTCTTTGTCAATGCAAACAAACCAAAGATACAGAGAGATGAGGGAGGTTGTTACAAATATTGTCAGATCAAGCAGCTTGTGATGAGCACAATACCTCTTTTGACCACGGTCCTTTCAAAAGCTCCAGGTTCAAGACCTTTTGCCATCAATGAGAAAGAAACAGGGCATCAGTCTGCTCCTTAAATCAATCAGCTGAAAAGGTAAATCATCATTACTTTCAACATACTAACTAAAGAATACATATCAGAACGCAATTAGGAGGTCCTATTTTCTTCCAGTTCTTTCCTTGAAAATGCTCAACAGATCATAATAAGCATAGCATAATGCTAGAAACTGAAAACAAAGATAAAACAAAGGCATTAGGTCATATATATAACTGGACAAAAAAAAAAGAGAAACATTCCCAGAAACTAAGGCAGCTTTATATAATGAAATTGGATCCAAAAGCAAAAACATAAACGCATTACATGACTGGAGTAGATTCATAATCTCCATGCCTGAGCTCGTTTCCTTCTTTTTCTCGATCAACACTTGGTTTAACCTCTCCTAAAATAAGTTCAATTTTTTAATTAACTAAGATTCGACCTATACTGCAAACACTTAGAACATGTAGTGTAAACCCCTTACCTGTAACTTTATATACTCCTTTTCTTTCTTCTTCGTTTCATGTAACTGTTGGGTCTTGAATTGCTATCATACACAAATAAAACAAAAATGTTCAAAGGGGCATTGCATCAGCATCCCAAATACTTCGAGACAATACACATTACCAAAAAAACTTGAGAGAAATCTAGCTAGTAATTTTAAGCAATGATCCAAACCTGGTTAGCAATCACCATCTGTTGAAACTCATCTCTCTCTTTTCTGTAGCTTCTCGTTCTGCGCCTTTAAAGCCGCTGTATTCTTAGCTTCTGTTCTTGTGACAGAACCAAGTTCCCTCTCTTTGGCTTGCAATTGAGTCTCAAGCCTTTCAACTTTTGCCTCAAGTCTCACCATGTCAGATAAAAGTCTGAATCAAAACCAAAAGAAAAAAAAAATTCAATATGCAATACAACAAAAGTAGCAATTTCGGTAACTTTTGTGCCAGCATTCTTTTTTTCACGAAAAATGGATTTCACCATACCACATAAAACCAAAAACAGTAGGTAAATTATTTGTATACTACATAACATTATCTAGATCACAGTGTCATTATCATTCAGAACAGTAGAAGCATCAAGATTGAACACTAACATAACCAAGCTACTAAATAAATCCACAATGCAATGCAACACAGAGAAAGAAAATAAAGGTCACCGTTGTCTCTGATCTTTAGAAGATTCTCTGAATGCCACATATCGTTGTCTCTGTTGAATCAAGGCGTATATACAATTGCAAGTTCTAGCAATCGAAACCTAAAAAAACAAGTCACATCGAATCAGATTCATCAAACAAATCGATTATATGAAAACATTTAACAAAGTAGCAAAAACTTAACCGATATAACACAAACATTGAAGAACATAAACATGCCAAGGGAAAAAGAGTTACCTTGCTTCAAGGGTAGGAAATGACAATCCTCTGTCGAGTACCACATCATCCCCAAATGGAGTTTCTCCAAATTAACCTCAACATGCCAGAGTCGGGGTTGGTTTACAGTCTTACCGGACTCCACGGCGACAATGGCTTCAAGAGAGCCGCCGTCGTCATCGATGCAGTCGCAGGAGAGAGAACACGCGAGACAAAATCGCCTATTCAAAATCGGCCCAAGATCAATGAAAATTACCTCATTTTCCCTCTATCCAACGGAATTGAGGCGTCGAGAGTCGGAGTTGAACATATAAGGGGGGAGGAGTTGGGAAGAGAGAGAGGCGAGGAAGGAAAGAAGACTGAAGTCGGAGATCCCGTCGGTTTCGGTTTGGGAAGACGAGAAATTTTGTGTGGCCCATACAGTTTCAGCCCATTAACAAAAGGAAGAGATACGAGAAAAAACGTCCAGTTTCAGGACATTTAACAATAGGCTGAGATATGAGATAAATGTCGAGTAAAAAGCCCATTAAAAATAGGATGAGATCGAACAAAAAAAATCAGAGAATATAAATGTGACACGTGGCAGTTAGATAGGGTATTCTTATAGGGTGTAAACATACTTTATTATATTAGATATTATACAAAATTTAAAATAGTTCACATATTTTACAAAATTTAAACATTTTAAACAAAATTCTGAATAAGATTTATTGTGCGGTTGTCCCAAATTTTTGCCACATATGCTCAATTAAGTCTTTTTCTAAACGATCAGCAATTTGTGTATCATGAACGTCATTTCGAATGCCCATCATATTATTTATAGTTGTTGGCATATCTGTAGAATACGAGAAGTTCCGCTTCCTTCTCCGTAGTAGAACTCCGATGGATAGTAGAAATTGTATTCATGTCGTTCGTCTTCCACTATCATGTTATGCAAAATGATATATGCTCTCATTATTTTTCCTATTTTTCCTTTATCCAAAAAAGTGCGGAATTTTTCACGATTGCAAATCTTGCTTGCAAAACTGCAAATGCACGCTCTACATCTTTACGACATGCTTCTTGATTTTGAGCAAAGAGTTTTGCTTTTCGGCCACGTGGAAGTGTAATGGATTGGATGAAAGTAGCCCATTTCGGATAGATACCGTCTGTGAGGTAGTACGCCATATTGTATTGTCGTCCATTGACAACGTATGTAACTCTCGGAGCTCGGCCCTCTAGGATATCATCAAACACCGGTGAGCGGTCCAAAACATTGATATCATTTAACGTACCTGGTGGTCCAAAAAATGCGTACCAAATCCATAAATCTTGTGATGCCACAGCCTCTAGTACGATTGTCGGTTTTCCAGATCCACGTAAATATTGTCCTTTCCACGCAGTGGGAAAATTCTTCCACTCCCAATGTATACAATCTATGCTCCCTACCATTTCGGGGAAACCACGATGTTCTCCAATATTCATCAATCGTTGGAGGTCTTCCGCTGTAGGTCTTCAGAGATACTCGTCTCCAAACAGATTTATAACTCCCTCAACAAAATGGAGAAGGCATTTGTGGGCGGTCATTTCAGCGAGTCGTAAATATTCATCCATCGCATTTGCCGCACATCCGTATGCCATCATACGGATAGCTGACGTACATTTTTGAAGTGCAGAAAAACCGAGCCTTCCAGAAGCATCTCGCCTTTGTCTAAAGTATGAGACTCCATTCTCAATAGTATTAACAATATGAATGAACAATGGTTTGTTCATTCTAAAGCGACGGCGGAACATAGCTTGAGTGTAAGTTGGATTATCACTAAAATAATCATTCTATAACCGAGTGTGGCCTTCATAGCGGTCTCTATTAATGTGCACTCTTCGGATTATTGGAGCTGGTGGTACTGTCGGGTGAGTGTCGTGGTATTGAATCTCATCCACTAAACTATCAACCTCTTCCTCTACCATTTCTTCAATTTCTTGATCAGAACTCCAATTAGACATTTTTTAGGAGAAGTTTGGTTTATCTTGATATGGATTTTGGTTTTTGTTGTAAGGGTTTATGGATTTTGGTTTTTGTTGAAATGAAATGGTTTTTGTTTTGTCTTATGACACTTTGGGTTTGTTGTTGAATATTAACAACAAGCAATGAAGAGAAGAGAAATGATAAAAGAAGAATCAAATGAGTATGAGTATAGAAGTGAAGAAGTTTTAAACTGCTGTGTTATATAGACCAAAGACAACATACACGGCTCAAGAAAACAAAACCCATTCACGGGCTGAAGTACATGATAACAAAACCCATTAACGGGTTGGAAAAAAACTAAAAGTGGTCCCATAAAAACACTTCGTGACACTACATACCAAAACATAAGCAACATGTGACCATAAAAAACACGAGAACAACACACAGGTTGAACACTGTCCCGATTGCACTCGCTACTTGTTTCCTTCCCCGTGACAACGAGACTGCTTATTATTTGTCCTGAAGAACTTGAAACAAACGAATAAAACACCAATGTATAATTAGTCACTGCTCAAACAAAAGAACAACACAACAAGTGACATACAATCTAACAGAATAAACAAAAAAACAACACCTAGATGTTTGCCACCATCTGGTCTACGAGTTTGTCCCTAAGTGTAACTTTAGCGGGTGTTAGTTCACCCTTGTTAATAAGGCTGTCTAGCAATCTCATTTTGGCGTGTCTCTCCTTAGCGGCTTGTTCTTGCTCCTTCATTGCTATGATCCTATCTAACTTAGCCACAGAACCAGCCTCCACATCAACAATCACAGTCGGTTTCTTCCCTTTTTTCTTAGAAGCTTTAACCCTCAGAGGCCTCACCTCAGCTCCATCATTGCACTCTTCGGGTGAGTATGCTCCTTCTGAAGCGAGTTTAGTCTGCTTATGGCTACACTCCTCCGTGATCCATTTCTGATAATGCTTCAATTCCCTCCAGCAATTTCATAGCAGAAATGGCTTGCCCATGTCGTTCTTGAAAAGCTCATACGCCATGCTCAATACATCATCTTCTGATTCTCCACTCTTTCTCCTTGAACTCGCTTGTGCGTAACACCCCACAAACGTATTGACCGAGTGATTTATCTTGTTCCACCTAGCCTTACATTGTGAAGGCCCTCTTGCTATTGAACCAGATGAGCCAGCGTTTGCTTTGTAGTAGTCGGCAACCCTCTTCCAGAAACTTTGAAGCCGCTGCTCATTACTTACATCTGGATCCTTGCTTGTGTTTAACCAAGCACTTATGAAATTGTCCTCTGCAATCCACCGCTTTCTGATTCCTCTTCCTCCGTCTTCTTCATTCTCATCAACTGTTAACTCGATACAGTCTTCAGAGTCAGATGCCAGGCTAAAGTGAAGTGGCTGAGAAGAGTAGGTTGGCCTAAAGTGTACAGGTTGAGAAGAGTTGGTAGAGGTTAAGTGGACAGGCTGAGAAGAGAAGGTAGAGTTAAAGTGGACAGGCTGAGAAGAGGATGTGTTTGGAAGAATAGAATTATCAGATGCGTTTGAGTCTTTTTGAGAATTCATAAGATCAACAAAACATGTCAGTGGAAAATGATTAAGGTTTCTAGGATCCATTGCTTGTGTTAGTGAAAGATGATGTAAAACGAAAAGGGTTTGTAGAGAAAAAGTTAATGGTTTAGGTTAGTTGGTAAGTTGAAGTTTACTTTTAAACCAAGTGGATTTAGGTTTTAAAATTTAAGTTTTTACCTTCACTACAACAACCACACAACAATCACATTAAAACAACCTACAAACCCTAAGACATCAAACAATAAGTTTGATGTTGAAGCATTCATCAATGAATGACTTGACAAGTATCTGCTTTATCACTCGACTAACCGTATTTAATACAACCAACAAACAAACTCAATCATGAATGACTCACTCGACTCAAACAATTGATCAAGACTTAAACAATTGATCAAGACTTGAACACTTTAGGAAAAATAAAAGACAAACGGGTTTCAAAAAAGACTTAAACACTTGAGGAAATAAAACAACAACACACGGTTTCATCACTTATGAAAGCAGTAAAACCAAACTTTTTCACACAATTATTTATACAAAACATCAAACATTCAAACAATGAAATAGAACAACAATGGTTCATCAAACTATAACACAAAGACAATTTATAACACTTCAAGCATATAAACTCAAACAAAATCTAACAGACAAACTCATCTCAAAACAGAAACTTAAACCAAATCTAACAACAACATTTGAAAGAATCGGATTCCATACCTTTCAAATAAGAGAATCCAAGCACTGTGTCCACTTCATGAATACCACTCTTTACCATTTAACCTCGCACAAAACATGACAAAAGAGTCAATTGAACATCAAACAAATCTCACAATCTAATCTAATCTCATAAAAAACAATCACACAAAACTCAAAATCAAATGAACATCAAACAAATCTCACAATCTAATCTAATCTCATAAAAAACAATCAAACAAATCTCAAAATCAATTGAACATCAAACAAATTTCACAATCTAGGCCTAATAAGTCAAATCGACAGAAAACATTCACCATTCTAACAATCAATCTAATTAATCGGAAACCCTAACAACTAAAGACCACCCGATATGAATCAACATAACATGCAATAAATCGGAAAATGAAAAGACCAACCTTCTCTTTGTGATTCCTTAGCTAGTGGTCCTCGCCGTTTGCTGTGCACCGCCAGAAGAAACCTCCCCTGTCATTGTCCCACCAAATGGAACCTCTGTCGTCGTTGTCCCAACAAACGAAACCTCCGCCGATTTGACTTTAACACCCAACCGATCTGGAAGCTAAAAGACACCGATATGGAACTCAAAAGCCTCCGGATGACCATCAACCAACAATTTTAAGCAAGAAAATTCAATGGATTCGACGTGAATCCATTGAATTTTCCGATCACATAAGAATCACGTTTTCTCTCGTCGGAGTTTTCGAGAGAGAAGAGAGAGAGACATAAAAGAAGAAATGGAAAATAAAATGAAGAAAAAAAATATTTTTATATTTTAGACACAACTATTCAGGAGCCGCCACGTAGCGTTCCTAATGGGTTGCTCTCAATTCTTTCAACAAAATCGGTTTTTCGTTTATGGACCCATATATAGATTGTTTATTATTATTTTGGGGCCAAATCCAAGAATACTCTCTTGAGTATTCATTACTAATGATGGTATAAGACCTTCCTCAACGGAGGTTTAAACAGGGATATAACTGAGAAGAAAAAAAAAAATCAGAAACAAGAAAAAAACTAAAAGGACCTCTTATTTAGTATACTCGAATTCATAATAAGAAACTGTATGTGTCACTTATTGTTGGGCAAACCAAATAGTCCATTGATTTTTCTCAGTGTATATGTAATATGTGATCTCAGTGTATATGTAATTAAAGTTAACCTAAATTGTCTATGTTCATCTGCTATGTTCATCTGATCCAGGAGCTGGTTTTTAAGTTACTGATCCTCTAGATTTATGTTGCTCTTGGTCTGTAGCTGTCTTCAGGTTCAATATGATCAAACAGAATAATTGGTTATCGTCAGCTCTTAGATGTATTCTGCGTCTAGTCATGATTCACACACTAGCTGTTTGGTAAACTTGAGTTTGATTGGCGTAAATAAATCTAAAGCATTGGAATCTATTTGAATAGATCGTGTATTTTCACTAATTTTACTAAAGAGTTGAGACTGGGATCATCGGCAACGCATGTTCTTGGTTGCCGGGTTACCAAGATATGTGTGAGCTCGGTTAGCTTTGTAGAACCGATCCTCCCATTGCATAACCATGCCAAGATGCTGGTTGTTTAGTGTTAGCGAACTCCTTTTGGTTTAAACTCTTGATGTCTGATCCAGAAGTGAGTCTAATTTTGCTTAAAGTTTCAGATTTCTGTTAACACAATGTGATAATGAGAGTTCTTTGGATGAAGGTGA